>NC_031971.2:16218400-16518400 GCF_001858045.2 Oreochromis niloticus | reverse complement strand
TATTACTTGGTCATCTTCTTTCTACACCCCACTAGACAATTTGCATAATAATCACCTCGACTGCTTTCCAATTTCAGGTTACAGGTTAGTAAAAATCCACCTCGCAATTTATTGCTTTTGTCCTCCTTTTCCTTCCCATGAGCTTTGTTTTGTTCCATCTGAGAAAAGCATTTGATACACAATATTCCTTTTCACAAACTCTTGTTTGCTAGAAAGTTTACGAAATATGCCCAGTTGACATTCATTAAGAATCTTGGGCAGAAGGCGTGGGAACGTCGTCAACATTACCTCAGTGTCAACTTTCCTTTTAGAACTATTTTTATACCAACTAGACGTCTAGAATGAAGGGTCAGCCAGTGGTTATTCCTACAAAGTGAAAATTAATACTAAAGGGAACACTGACATGCGTACCAAATTTCAATAAAAAATAATAAAGCCTATTTGTATAGCATTTAGCAAAACCAGCATTACAAAGAGCTTCCCAGAAACACAGAATAAAAGAACAACCTAGAAGGAAATTATAAAAACAATTTACATATCAATTAAAACATGCCATGCAAGACGCACTATCAAACTAAGAATAAGCTACACTGTGATTTCACTGTAATTAATACCTTAACATTAACATAAAAATATATAACTTAACATAATAAGAGGGAGTCAGGCACGGAATGAAAAACCCCCACAAAAATCTGTTTTAAAATTTGATATAATTTGTTGTATGAATGAGTCTTTAGCAGTGATTTTTAAAGAAGACACTGATGAAGTAAGCCGGACTTCCTCAGGCACAACTGAGGAGTCCTAACAGGAAAAGCTTGATTGCCTTTTAAGTTTGAGGTGGGAATAGTTAACAGGTTTCTGCCTTCAGATCAGAGGTTGTGTAATGGTTAGTACAAGAACTGCAGTTTGAGTATAAAATGTGGGCCAGACAATGAATGGCTTTATAAGTAATAAGTAAAATATTTAAATCCTTTCTAAAAGTAATGGGCAGCCAGTATAGAGTCATTAAGACTGAAGTAATATCTTAACTTTTCTTGGCTCTTGTAAGAAGTCTGGCTCCTGCAAATCTGAAGTCTGTTTAATGTCTTCTGATTGATATTTATTGAAAGACCATTACAATAATCTAACCAAGAAGCAATAAAAGCATGAATGATAGTGTTATAGTGTTATTAAACACTATCATTCATGTTATTATGTGTTATGTGTTATTAAAAATCGGTATTGATCATGTTTTTGAGATATTCCTCAGGTGGGAGTTGCAGGACTGGCTGAACTTGTTTATATGTTTGTCAAAGTTGAGATTAGAATCAGATAATACTGATAATCACATGGCTGCCACTCTCTGAGCCTGGTTCTGTCAGAGGTTTTTTCCTATTAGAAGTGAGTTTTTCCTTCCCACTGTCACCAAAGTGCTTGTTCATAAGGTCATCTGATTGTTGGGGTTTGTCTTTACCTCCCAATCTAAAGCACCTTGAGATTAATTTTTGTTTAAATGCACACACATGCATTTCTTAATATGAAGTTAGAAAGATCTATTCATAAAGACCACAAAAGATGGACTTAGCTTGCATGAAAAGTCTGAAAAGTGAAGCCTGCACAGAGGTGCTTTTAAACTGCATTCTTTTTAACAACCACTAGGGGGCGATACCCTTGATTGCAATAGGACCGAAATCAGTGGAAAAACAGTCCTGGACTTGACCTCTGTTGGCACTTTCATAATGAGTTTATAGGCTCAACAACTAATCTGGGATCATACTGAATGAAAATTTCTTTTTAAAGTTTCAGGCAGGAAGGCTTTCTGGGATGATGCTCGTTGGATAATGACTTGTGACTGACAAGTTGGTAGCTAATGAGTGTGTGATTTCACAGTCAGAAATGGCGAAAATGCTCACTTCACAGCTTGAGATACCAATGGGTGATGTCATTCTAGCTATGTCCATCTTTTATATTGTCTGTGAGTCCATCCAAAAAAGCTGTATTAGCTGTAGAGGTGTTGTAGCTGTACTGATGCCCATGGAAATCCAGATACCATGGAGGTAATTCAAATTTCTAATTAAGAGACATTTAAAAATGACACCAGCAACACAAGAGATGGAAATGGACAGATTCCAGTGTTTTGTTTTATTCTTTTTTTCACTGCTTTTTGGAAAAGGAGCTGAACCACTTCTTCGCACGCTTTGAGGTGAAGGGACCAGAGGCAGCAGCAGCAAAAACATTGGACAGCAGCAGCAGCCCAAGCCTCATAGTGCAGGAATATGAGGTGAGGCGCACACTGAGGGCAGTGAACCCCAGGAAGGCCGCCGGACCAGATGGGGTAACCGCAAAGGTCCTAAAAGAGTGTGGAGACCAGCTGGCTGGGGCCTTCACTAAGATCTTCAACACTTCACTGTCCCAGTCCTGCATCCCGCCGTGCCTAAAGTCAGCCACAATTGTCCCACTGCCAAAGCGTACTAACATTAGCAGCCTCAACGACTACCGACCAGTTGCTCTAACACCTGTTATAATGAAGTGCTTCGAGAAACTGGTCCGACGTCACATCATGTCCTGCCTGCCACCCACACTCGACCCGCTCCAGTTCGCATACAGAGCTAACAGATCAACTGAAGATGCCATTGCTACAACGCTCCACACCACCATCTCTCACCTGGAAGTGCAGGGCCGTTACGCCAGGCTGCTCTTTGTTGACTTTAGCTCTGCTTTCAATACGATACTCCCGGACAGACTAATAGTTAAACTGCTGGAAATTGGACTTCCTTCTACCACCTGCCGCTGGATCAGAGACTTCCTCTCAGACCGTGTACAGAGAGTTAGAGTGGGGCCTCATCTTTCCTCAGCCCTCAGCCTCAACACCGGCTCTCCACAAGGCTGTGTACTGAGTCCCCTACTGTACACTCTGTACACACATGACTGTGTTAGTACCCACCCAGACAACACAGTCATCAAGTTTGCAGATGATACCACCGTGGTGGGGCTCATCTCAGGGGGAGATGAGACGGCGTACAGAGCTGAAGTTCAGAGGCTGTCAGACTGGTGTGTAGATAACAACCTGGACCTCAATACCACCAAGACAAAAGAACTGGTAGTTGACTTCAGAAGGAGGAAGTCTGAGCTGCAGCCTGTCAGCATCAACGGGGAGTGCGTGGAAAGGGTCTCCAGTTTCAAGTTTCTGGGTGTGCACATAGACACAGACCTCCAATGGAGCTCTAACACCTCTGCGGTCTTAAAGAAGGCCCAACAGCGTCTCCACTTTCTGAGAATCCTCAGAAAAATGGACCTGAAGAAGGAGCTGCTGACCGTCTTCTACCGCTGCTCCATTGAAAGTGTGCTGACATATTGCATCGGTGCATGGTTCTCCAGCTGCACCACAGCACACAGAAAGGCACTCCAGAGGGTCATCAATATGGCCCAAAAAATCATTGGACATCCTCTTCCCTCCCTGAAGGACCTGTACAGCACTCGCTGTCTCAAGAGGGCACGCAGCATCCTACGGGACTGTACACACCCAGGACACCGGGTGTTTAAGCTGCTGCCGTCTGGCAGGAGGTTCAGGCTGCTGAGGTCCCGAACAAACAGACTCAAGGAAAGCTTTTACAATAGGGCAATAGCCCTGATCAATGCAAATAGCTGACCTGATTGGCTACCTCCCTGGACTTTTTTAGGGGGGAGGTAACAATGTTTAAAACAATAACAATAATAATATTTATATTTATAACAAGGTGCAATAATAACAAGGTGCAATAATAACAGTGTGCAATACACATACACTTCTTCTTCTTTTTTTATTTACTAAGTTAATATACTGTGTTGTGTTGTTTGTGTTGCGTTGTGATGTGTCATATCGTGTCGTGTTGTGTTATATGTAGTGCCGACGTAGGACAGTTTTCTAATTTCATTGTACTACTGTACTATGTATGACTGTGCAATGACAATAAAGAGTTATCTTATCTTATCTTATCTTATCTTAAAAGACATTATGTTCTGTTCAAGTTCAAGATTATTATTCAGTGCAATAATAAAAATTATATTTGTGCTTTCATCTTTGCAGATGAACCCTGCTGACCCTGCAGTTAAATGTTGGCCACCTCCAACAACACTCAGAGACAACTTTAGGTGGACTTATGAACTGTTAGGTGTGAAGTGGCGGTTTTGACTGCCTAGAATGGAAACACTAACAAAATACACAAGTGGAGTCCTGTCGTTACTCCGTTTGTGGACGCACACGATCACGATGCTGAGCTATGAGACAAACAACGCAATAACAGACGGACTGAGAGAACAGAGTAAACTTTCAGCATTTCTTCAGTTTAGGGAGAAACAGCAGAGGCGGCAATGAGAGTCATGTTGTTGATGCTTATGTGGTCACACGCAAACCTAACCATCATCCCCTGGGATATCCTTAAAAGAGGTTCAGATGCTGAGCGCAGAAGATTTCCCCCACTGACCCTGCAGAAATGAAAGGGCGTAGCAGGTGGTATCACATCAGGAAATTATCACGCACTTTGCATGTGGATGTTTCACTTAGATCAGCATTCTGAATATGTGATCTGAATGGGCCAAATCCAAGCAAAGAGAGAGTCAGAGTTCAAATGTAATGTAAAACAATAAAGGTTGATTGTGAGTAATATGGAGAGGAAAAACTGCAAGACAAAAACATTTTATATAGGCGTCTGATTTTTGTTCTCATGCATGTATATGTGCCTCGGCTCTGAGCCTGTGCCTCACTATGTCAGCTAAGAACTGTGGTCTGTCTAACTGTGATTCTCTGGGTCTATCTCTCCGAGCAGATGTACTCTTTTCTGCTCCACAGCTGCATCCCACATGTTTTCACGCAGCTTGACAATGCACATATATTCTCTTCTGCTCGGAGCTCTAATGTTAGTGGTGATACTGGTGGTGGTGGTGCTGGTGGTGGAAGATTCCTACTATTCTTATGGCCCTGATCTGCCCTTATACTCCAACCAGAGTTCAGCAAGTAGCGCTCCGGCCCCGCTTTGGTCCTGAAAAATCTCCAGTTCTGTAATGTAAAGAATGTAGAGGGTAGGGGGTCAGAACTGGCAGGGTCTGCCACAGCTTCATAGCACACTGAGTCATTTCCATAATTGCCCACAATCAAACCAACCCCTCTTGGATTCCACCCGCTCCAGATTCCTGTAGATAAGCTGTGCCGCGGCTTTGGTGAGTGCTGGAGACCCCCAAGTAAGAACAGGTGCCGCTAATGTAACTGATTTCAGGTTTTCCCAATGTTTCCCCGGTAATTGCTTTGGGTTGAACATTCCCTTTTGGATTGCTATCATGTGACTTTCCTGAAGAGCGGAATGAAAGAGGGTTTGTCCCACATTTGGTATTATCAGGAGACTTTAGCCAAATTAAGATGCCTTACTGTAAGTACGACTGTACAGCAACAAATCACTGGGCATCAGGTCGTTAGTGATTGATTCGCATTGTAGCCAATTTTCCACCGCCTACAAGAAAAGTACTGCAGAGCAAAGCCTTTAGACCATAAACGAAGTCAAACAACCCATGACACAGTATGCAATGTGACGTTTCTCTAATGCTACAGTCTCTTAAGAGATATCAGTTGCTGGCACAGTAAAGTCATTCAAGAACAGAGGCGAGTCATTTTTGACATGACTGTTCATTAACTAAAAGAGAATCTGTATATGAGGGGGGAAAAACACACAGAAAAGTAGTATAAAAAGGCACAGGCTCATTGTTTTTAACAAGTTTAAAAGAGCATATGCAAGTCTTTATGTACGTAATGTAGCTAGTAATTACATTACTAATTAAAATAGTCACTAGCTAGTTTACCCATTCTTAAAAGCCTGTGTTAGCCTTCCCCAGAACCGTGCAGGTACAGTTTTAGTAAATGTACCTTAGGTACACCAAACTATATCAGAAGAATAATGCTTACTTGACGTACAACTGTAAAGGTTTTTCATCTTTACGAACAACGACCGCCGTCTTAGGGAGGGAATTCAGGATAAGTTTAATAGTCTATTACATTTTCTCTCTCGCTATTATCAAAATAAGTCATTACACTGACGTGATAAGTACAGGAGGGCAGTGAATAATAAGCAACAGTCGTTTTAATCGCCTCTACCGTCGAATGAGCGTTCGGTACTTTACCCCCCACCCTTCACCCTCCCACCGCCTCCTGTCTCCGTCCGCCGCTCTGCCAGGTAACCGTTTACCTCGACGTGGACGCGACTGTGGCCACACGCGCGCTCCCGCGAAGTCATACGTCACCGTGCTCGCTCCTCTTCTCGCGCGCTGGTTAAAAAGAAGGAGGAAAGAGCACGGGAAAACATGTGAGCGCTCTGAGGACTTTAGTGAGAGGCAACTTTTATTTTTCTTATATGTTTTTTTTTTTGACCTGTGCATGTCCAAACTGCCGTGCTGTGCTCAAAAAGGAATTACATCTGAAAGGAACCTCACGGCTTTAATTTTTTAATTTTTTCCACTTCCACTGTTTTGCGGGTTTTGGCTTTTTTGTGCTCATCAGGATAAACTGTGTTATTATTTTTGCTTTTATATTGTTATTATTATATTATTTTAATTTTCGGAGTTATACTGTATAACGAGAAGGGAAAAGTAGGGCTAATTTATTTTAAACACCTGTTTTCATACTAACGAATCACATTTAGAACACCTGCGTGTACAAATTTGACTTTTGTTTTCTTCTTGCGTGGAGAAATATATACATATATAAATATAGTGCACTCCAGGTCAACATCTCTCGCTCTCTCTTTTTTTTTTTAAAAAAAGGGACGCGTTTTATTTTATTTTCTATTATTATTATTAATATTATTGCAAGCGTATTTTATTATCTTTTGAGACTATGAAGCATTTGCAATTTGTGCTTGTGCTGGCCATCGCGGTCAACGTGTGGGAATGTGGGGACGCAAAGTTTGGCGAGAGAGGAGAAATGAGCCCCAGGAGAAGAAGATGTTACGACGGAAGCTTGCCTAAGCGGCTGAAGAAAAGGGAGCGAAAACTGTTGCTTGACGGCAGCAGCGGAGGAGAAGTTTGCCACAGGCTGTATCCTCGCGTATCCTGCTGCCCCACCAGGAGAGCCGCCTATCAGATCCTGCACCGCAGGGATCCCAGGGTAAGTTAAAGTCCGTCCGCACACGCTGCATTTTCGTCTAATGAAAGGACTGCCTTTTTTATTGCTAAGGCACCTGAGGACATGCATTTACAACCTTTGTGCATTGTCATTCTGCTTCTTACTGCCGACAGCTGAATTTGAGGATGGTAAGAGGAAGTTGCCTTGGGCTATCCTGCCAAGAAGAAGTCCTAATTTTTATGTTGCTGTGGGAAAGCTATTGTAGCCTTAGTGGTAGGCGACCTTTAAATAGCTTCAGGTGAAATCCCCATTCATAAAACTGTAAGCATATACGTGTGCGTGGCTTAATTTTATTTATTTATTTCCCCTCTTTTCAGCATCGCTGTAGCATTTATACAATCTTCGGAGAACAACTTAATCTGCTTCTATTGGAGGCAGCCTATCGTTTCCGTTGTAGTCCTTAAAAGTGAACAAAAATCCTGCTTTCAGCAATAAAATGTTTACCAGCTTCGCACAATACGGTTAGACTCTAATTCAGTGTGTCCAATCCGCTTCGTTGTTACCATGGCAATCACTCGCCCGATTTACGTTACTTCTACGCTGGCCACAGTGAGCTCCAACCGCCGGCTGAGAGAGACAGAAAGAGGCGCTAGGTAACTAACTGTTGAACCATTTACCCGACAAGGTAGGAGTTCGGCTGTACCTTTTTTTTTTTAAAATTCAGCCGTCGACCTTTTTACTGGAACTGGGAGCTGATAAGGATTTTTCCCCTCTTGCCGGCTGTTTGGCAGCCGTTGGTTCTCAGTGGTTTTCAGAGTTAACGTTCAGACGTTTATTTGTCTAACGTCTTTTAAGTGTCTCGCGCTTTTACGTTCCACTCTTGACCGTTATGGCGCCAACCGAGGTAATAATGTAAGTGTTAAAATGTAATGCAGCGCAAAGCTCAGAGGGGTGTGTGTGTTAATTAAACCGCTCTTCGGAAATGCTGGAAGGAGAGAAAAAAAAAAACAGCTAGTGTATGCGGCCAAACTTGTAGCAGATTCCTTTGGATCCTCACCGGGCCATTCTCATGTAAACCACCCCTCGAATCATTCAGTGGCTGGGTGGTATCTCACTTTGTGTTGCGACAAAAAGCCATATTGCATCATTTAATTTGCTCAAGTCATGCAAATAAGAAGGGGGGGTCGAAACTGAATAGGACGAACTCGACTTCTCCTCCTCCCCACTACACTGCCCACACACGGAGCCCTTTCTGATTATGGCAAAAGAATAACAACAACACCATTGTGTTTGTTGGTTTCACTAATGGGAGAAGCTGGAGAACATCATTCTCCCCCCAGTCATGAGCCCCTGTCCAAGTGTTACTGCCTTTGAGAGGGTGCGTGTCTTTCACTATATCCCCCTGCCAACAAACTTACACCTATTCCCTGAGGACAAGTGTTTTGTTAAAGCTTAGTGTTGCCTACCTCAGTGCTTGTCCTCCTTCTCCTATCCCAGTCTCCCTGATTGTGTGAGGACTGTCCAGATTTTTTCTCTCTCTTTTTTCTATTCCAGCTGAATCGTATTTTACATTTTCATTTTTTATGTGTTAATGTGTTTCTTCTGTGAATTTCTGCTGTTGAGTCATGCAGATGCGATCATAGAAGGAGCAGCTGTTCTCCCACACGAGGCTGAGCTTTGCAGGTGTGAAGGGAATTTTAATAAATAAAAAAAATGCAATGTAAAAATCTGAAATGACAGGGGAGTTGAGTTACTCATGATTTTATTTTATTTTATTATCCCGATGTAGTTCCACTTTTTTTCTCCGATTGTGACTCTGCTCTTGATCTCTGTGAAAGTGTGACAGCTGAGCCTCCTCGTTGCTGTTTTCTCCCTGCTTTTTTGAGGCGTGTACTCACCAAGATTGAGCGAGAGACAACAAACAAAGGTTCACTTGTTCTGGTTTGGATGATGGCAACATTGGAGCCCATCCCAGTAACATATGGACACAGGGCATGGTTGAGAGCACACAAATGCTACTCTCTGTGGACCTTGTGCCAGCCTATGGCACGCAGAATCAATGGGCAATTTAGAGCAGGAGAGCAGGCATGCCCACAACACTACATGGCATGAGTGTAGAGGATACCGAGACAGAGGAACACACTGTACATACAGCGCGGAGCTCCCTTTCGGAAAGGGGTTAGATAAATTGCAGAACAAAGATACCATTCAGTATGATTCTGTCTTTGTTTGGTCCATTACATTGCCTTCTATGAATTGCGATTTCCTATTTGCATGTCTGAAAGTATTTCACCTGTTGGGCAAAATCAGCTCTGTACAACTTCCGAAGAGAAAATCTGTTCTGCAGCTTCAACTCGCTCTGCAACTAGAGTAAAGTGTAAGGTGTCCATATGTTAGCCTTGTGTCCCCTGGTCTAATTGACTTCGACAGACTGCTAATTTGTTGATACCAGAGAGGGAATGATGTGCCTGTCTATCTCTAAATTGGTGTTTACACATGGACCTCACACAGAGCAAAGCACTACCAGCCTGCTGCCTGCAAACAGCACTTGACCTAAAACAGATTACATTGTGTTTTATTATAGCTAATTTGTTATGTAAATAATCCTGCTAATTTCTTTTGGATGAAGTCTATGTATACCTTTGCGTAATGACCCCAAGTCAGGCTTTGAGGCGCTTATTTGGTTTCATTCATTTTATGCTTCGAAATTTGTCAGGCGTGGGTATCGTAATTTGATTTTAAGTGTTTGTGAACTTGGTAAGTAGGCAGAGAATGAGAGGATCTTTTTGTTTATTTCTGTATACAGAAAGGGAGGTCGGACTGTAGGCTTGACAAGTCTGTACAAAAGGAGACTGAATAAAAAAAATGTTGCAATTGTATAGAAAATTTAAACATGTTGAGTATTTCAGCAAAAGACAAAAACAACTTTTAGATCTTTGTTAGAATTCACTTTTATGAATGGGATCATGCAATCTCCAGTGGGAGAACAAGGAGGTAAGTGACATCACTAGTTGCTGCTGAAAATGTGGAGTTGGGTAATGCAGATGCGATTCTGGAGATGTTGCAGACTTCAAACTGACAGAAATAAAAACTAAAACTAGATAAAAACTACCCAAACATATCCACTGTAGAACATTAACAGAGTCCATGGCATTAACATAAACTTTTCATGTATGTAGTGAACAAATTATATGTCATATATATCTTATAACTATCTTTAAATCGTGTGAGTACTTGCTTTACATGTATCACATTGGCTAATTTCATGTAGTTAAATGGGAGTATAATGTTAGACATCATATATAGATATTTACTGAGCTGATATATACAAGCCTAACACTGAAATAAATATACAAAAATATATAAAAGTCCAGTTTAAAGGGTAATTTGAACTCAGTGAGATCATTTGAAAGCATCTTGCGTAGTTTTTCTAAATTCTCAGTGTCGTCATATTCAGGAATTTATAACAAAGATTTGAAAATGAATCTCACAATCTAAACTCTCCCTTCTTCATAGTGTAATATTTATCATGCTGCTATCACCAAATGTCCAGCTAATCCTAAACTACATGCTGGCTTGCGTGGTGAGTGTGAAGTGAGAGGTAAAAGGAAACAGCCAGCCGTTCTAATCAGGCGTATGCCCTTGTTGCGTGTGGTCTCCAGATTTTCTCCACCAACAATACAGAATGTGGACGTCTCCTGGAGGAGATCAAGTGTGCTCGCTGCTCCCCCAATGCCCAGGTGTTGTTCCACTCCTTGGACATGGATAAGATGCCACACAGGGAGCCAGACCTGCCACGGCTCTGCCAGAACTTCTGCCGCGAGTTCTACTACACCTGCAGGGGGCACATACCAGGTAATTACACAGATAATAATGGCCATTATTATAACTTTAATGTTGCCCGTGTGGTTACCTGGTGGTATCCAAGTAAACATCTACAGTGGAAAAGATTAAGTAAAAGTAAGCATTTGCTATATTTGTTCATTTGTAATTCTCATAAATTCAAAATGATGCGAACATGTTGATTTTGATTTATTTAAAAAAAAAAAAAAAAATCGAACCCGGCCACACGTCTCATTGAGACTCAGCTTGCACATGCATGTGCAGCTGGAAGATTTTTGGACTTATGCAAGAAGTGGTGCGTCAATAGTCTGGTCTGTGGATATTTATTTATGCAGCTCTTACCTCATCTGACCTCACCCCGATTTGCTGTTGCTTGTCTCACCCGTTTTGCTTGCTTTCTGCCTCGTTTCTTAATGCATCAGTAAAATCACTTGCCACACTCTGGCTGTATGGACCCAGCACCTGATTAGTGTGCAGGCTGGCCTAGCACATTTGAGTAATCAAATGTGGAGAGTGATTTTTGTGCTTCTTATGACACAGTATCGAGTCTAGCTGTGTTTATGTCATCAGGTGCCGATATTGTTGTTCTCACGTCTCTGTTAGGTCTGTTGGGATCATGCAGGGTTATTTTAATCAGCAGAAATTTGCAATAAATTAACTTTCTGAAGCCCTTGAAGGTAGTAACAATATGCAGACTTGAGACAGTTCGTGACATGTGAATGGAAAATATTAGATATGCAAAGGTGGGTGTGAAAACAAATTTCATGAATGCACTGACAAAATCCAGCCGGCCTGACCTGTGTTCCAGAAAACTTGACTGACTGGAGCAAAGTGAACTATTTTATAACCTGTTCCTGGATACAACTTGCTAGACTGAACTGCTGGAGTTGAATCTGTATTTGGGATGCATATGCACCCTAGCTGTGGTCTAGACATGACTGCTGGGCGCTCTGCCTTCCTCAGACATAAACTGTCACCTAAAAAACTCTCTCATGCTCTGCCATTAAACTGTTTTCATTTGGGTAGTAGGTTAACATGATTTGTAAACATAGCTGAAGTGTTGCTGTACTGGCCTCTGTCGTTCCTGACTATTAGATGGCAGAAACACTAAAAAAACAAAAAGCCATTGATGCAACGGTTTCCTCTATGTGTAATGTACTGTTAAATGGGACACCTCTATCACTAAAGCATTTGCTCCCCAGAAGATCACAGGTACCTTCAGAGTACATACCACACGAGATCAAACACTTCTTGACTGTCTCTTCTCCTGCAACCAAGTCTTCTTCCAGTCTCGGTCGCCACAAACTGATTAGATCTGCTAAGATTTGCAAACAGAGAACAGTTTCAAACACACTTGTCTGCAATCCACCCGCATGATACGCTGCAGCTCAAATGAAATATCAAACACATACATTCCATCGGAGTCCTTGCTCATCTGCATTTAATGGCCTACCGTAGCATCGTGTACAACACTTCAACTACAACTGAGGTTGGTGAGACGGACTCTACAGAGCAAAGGCAAAGAAGAAGTCTGGCACTGTCTGGAGTTACATTATTTGCTTATGAACTGATAGACATATGGGCTCAGAGAGTCAAACCAGAAAACCTCAAGAGAAGAATCCAGACACGACTCCCACCCCCTCCCCCCACTGTAGGCTCCTCCCTGTACACCCCCCATCAGCCCCCACAGATCAGCATATGTGGTGACGAATGACACATTTATTTTTCTACAAAGGTTGTGTGTATGTAAAACTGCTGAAGTGCATCAAGATGTCAAGTACTTTGGGTGGGCCACCCAGGTTGCCTTGGAAGATAACCAGATGGAAGTATAACTTTAGCAGTGGGGAGCCAGGAATATGGACAGAGTTCTGTCTCTCACTCTGTGTGTCTTTGCCTTCGCTCCCTTGTTCTCTCACTTCTTTTCTCCTTCGGTTTGTTTCCTGCCTTTTTTTAATGTTAACTCTTTTACAGTATCTTTTGTTAGTGCACACCCTGCAATGAAGGTAGAAGACATTGTCAAGCATACAAGGAGATATTGACGATTCGTGAAAATCATCTCCAAACTACAGACAGATTAATTTGATTGAATCATGTACAATATGAGCAATGCTTTTCTTAGGCATTTACCATAAATGGTAACAATTAAGTTGGAATTTTTAAATGTGCAATGCATTTTTTTTTTTTAGATATTGTACCTGAATATTGTAATGGGAGGCAGCAAAAGTGAACATAACCACAAACCTTGCCTGTCAGTGTCACCTGTTTTGCCAATACAAAACCACCAGTCACAGGTTTTAAATTGAAACAGTAGCCTTTACAGCACCCATAACTGTCGTTCTGCACCCATGAAACTTCCTACCAGCCCTTGATTAGCCCATGTACCCCTTTTCTCCATAAAGATATTTACTGCTTTGACTCTCACTTCTGCCTGGGGGCCTCCCACCTTCTCCATACTTCTCTTATGTCCTCCTCCACTCATCCCTGCACCCTCCATTCGATGTCCCCAACCAGCATGGTTAAGATAACTGCAGACACTAGAGTGTGGGTGGTATAGTCAGAGCTGTGTGTGTGTTTCTATGTGTGTTTGATCTTCATGTTATGTTTAGATGTTTGAGGGGATATCCTATCACCTCCAGTATTTGGTGCGGTCAACCCTTGCGGTGTGGGGCAAAGGGAGGAGATGAAAGGAGGGACAGGGAGAGTCCTGTTTGTGTTTTTATCACTGCTGTATTTGCTTTCCTCTGTCCTCTGAGGGATTGACTAAAGGAAACAATATTGGTAAGATTGTTTTTAGGTCGCTAAGGGCCCCGAAGACCCACTGCGCACTTTGCTTATTGCTGGGAATAATGTTGTGACTGCGCTGGCTGGAGGGGCAGCTCTGTGTGACTGCTGTGTTTATGCAGATTACCCTCTCCTCTGGCACTAAGTCGTTTTAGGTAAACTAGCAGGCCAAAGGGAAATAAGGAATGATGTGATGTCAGTTTTACCTTGAACTCATGGGCAGAATTTATGGAAATACAATCAGTCAGCATTTCGGAACATCATGTCTTTGTTTGGCAATTCAAGTGATGAAAAGCTCTCACCCTGAAAACAATTTTGTTTATTCACAGTCACATGCCATATTAAACAGGTGGACTTTTTCATTTCACAGTCTATGCCCATGTGCAGCTCTGTAATGCAAAACAGCCTGACATTTTTGAAGAGTAAAACAAGTAATTTGATTGTTTTTGTTTTGTTTTTGTTTTGTTTTTCTTTTATCAAAGAACATTTTAGGATACCTGTGACTGGCAAGAATAATGAAGGAATAACATTTTTAACTCCAGCTAAGTGAATGAATACAGTTTGAAAATTGGAAACTGCCATCCAGCATCTCTAGATTTGGATGAACCGTTTAATGTGTTGATTTTGAGAAATAATAATGGGAAAAGTTGTAAAAATTTAGTTTTAGAAGACTTTTGTAGTTTGGTAACTTTTTTGAGATTTGTTTTCAAATTATTTTTTTCTGTATCTGTAGTTTTGCAGAATATACTAAGGGGGTATATGTGTGATTCATGAAATTAATTTGGTTCCCATAATTCACTGCGATGGAGACATATTGTTTCTGGTATAGAGTCAGATGGTTTTGGCAAGGGTTTACCTAGTTAATAATTCTAGTAATCATATATTTGGCTTTCTTTGTGTCTCACATTTTTCTAAATGATTGAACTCCTTGTGGAGCTTTGTGGAGTCTTCGTTGGGATGCAGTGGGGGGTTTTTTCTTTTTCTTTTTTTCCCTAGAAATAGCTTTCTTAAGACCACTTCTGTGTATGTCACAACCTAGTCAACCATCAAATGATCTATGAATCAGTTGAAGAATTATATTTTTAGTGCCAAACAGACAAAATTGTAGTCCTCATCATGCCAGTTCTTGTACTAGGTTTATTTCAGATTTTTTTCATGTACAGCAGCTGAGATGTGTACTTCCTCAGCAAACTTGATGAATCTTGCTGCCACTTGCAATGTGTTGCTGTTCATTTCCAATAAGCTTCCATTTAGTGTACACCGACAGCGCACACTGGGTTTAACTATCTAAAGCAGTTATAATTAAAGGATTGCAACCTCATTATTGCATGGTGTTGAAGCAACTGAATAGAAAGACAGTCTCTTCTACTAGGACTAAGGCATGAGCATTATTTCATGAATAAAAATAATGACAAGGTAAACTAAAATTTAGAATGCAGTCATTCTTCTCTCCGGAAGAGGTATAGTTCACCGTAGAGCCCTTTCTAATCTGTGATCCATTTGGTTTGGCCCAGTTTGCTTTCACTTGTTCTTTTCAGCTCAGTCTAGCCAGGATTTGGTTTGGCTCGTCAAGTAGAACTCCAACTCTCCCTGACACACTAGCACATCACATCATTTCTCATCACATCTCTCTTCTTCTGCCTCCACTTACAATCTCATCTTCTCTTGCACAATAGCCACAATACATTATAGGCAAACCAAAGCAAGCAGGCCAGACGAGCCAAGTATAAGAAGCCATGCAGTATCTAGTGAGTGCATGACTCCATATCTCGATATCTGTTGTGTTTTCTAGAACTGTTCCAAGCCGATGTGGATGAGTTCTGCCAATACTATGGGAGGAGAGATGCCAGTTTGTGTTTTCCAGATTTTCAACGAAAGCAATCACATCGTCAGGATTCTAACTACTTGGGAGATGAGAAAATAGAAGAAATCAGCAGGTATGTAGTCTGACTTTTACAGTGTTTTACTGCATTGATTGCGTGATACTATGGAAGATCTAAAGTAATTTTTAAAATAAGTTTTGACAGTGTCATGTGTTCTAACAAAATTAGCTTCTTGGGTTTCTTCTATACCTATGAGAAGCAGGCATAGCTTTGTAACATGTTTTGGGTTCACTGGTCCATTTTGACATGGTCCATACTTTCAAACTGACATGCCATGCAATTTCTCCTGTAATCCTAAAGTTTGTCCAGACTGCTTTTGCTCAGCTTTGCTAACATAATGAAAATGCTTATCCTGCGTCATTCTGCTTTCCTCCCTCACTGCAAAGGTCTGTACATCACAGAGAGCTTTGCCCTTTTGTCCATGGGGGATGCCTTTCATCTCAGTTTTCCCTAGGGCAGAAAGGCCAGAGACTAGGCACCTGAACAGCAGCAACCAACTTTCCGTCAAATAACTTCCGACACTTATTGAGTGAAGGGCTTAAATTGTCTCTTCTGTCTCATGTCCTCTGAGAAGTGTAAGCATATAAATGACAGTGAACAGGCTCCGTTACTTTAAAAGGGTGTGAGAAAGAGCCAGAATTAAATCAGCTGAGCTACTGAGATACTACACATATGTTGTCACTGGGTGTTGTGGATGGTTATGGACTGATTTTCGTCATAGCATTGAGGTTGAACTTACTGGGTTTTCTTCTTTCAAAGAGCCAGATCTGACACACACAATTATTGCCCAGAAAAACTGATGTTTTGAATAAAGATGGGCAATGGCACTTTTCTTATAATATTTTATTGTTCTGAGTGTCATGAATTGCAGATAGAGTGCCCATGTGCAGATGCCTGGAGGCAGGCAGGTTAAACAGAAAATATATCTTTATTAGGTGGACGTGATGTTCAATAATCAAATAATGAAGTCTACGAACCGAGAAACACAAATACAGGGAAACACACTAGGAGAGTAAACAGGTAATAAAATGGAATAAAGTCAAACCAGGAGTAAACACTCAACCTATAATCAGAGAACTAAGAACATAAACTCGCAAAGAAACCAAATAAAATGTCTAAGAACAAAGAGTACAAAGCTTTAAAAAAAAAAAAACAGAACTCCAAGACCCAGGATCATAACAGTCAATAAAACTTGACAGTGCAGCATGTAAATGGATTTAGTAGTTATGAGCTAGGACACCTTTCAAATACCTACAGCAATAATTGTTTTTAGTCATTGTGCAGGTCATGTATACTATTGCAGCATATATTGTATTATTCTTTTAGTTTATATATGGAAAAACCTCAACATTTGAAGCCTACGGCGTAAAGCTATGGAGGTTTCACTGCTTTCAGGTATGTTTGTCCCAGTAGAGGTAAGGGTGACTGCAGATCTGTTCAGTGCGATCACCTTTGGCCTGTGATCAGACATTTATAGAGGATAATGATTATGAAAATGATGTGGATCAGTGAACCATAGCTCTTGGTGGTCTTTGCAGTTCTTTTAGATGATGTTCTGATAAAACGACGAGATATCGTTTTGTGAGAAAAATGTTCCTGTAGAGTCAATGCCAAGATTCACTGAACTTGTTGAGGTGGCAGGTGGTTGGCAGATATCTTATAAAGACTCTGGTAAGTTTTGGGGGTTATTTTGTTTTTCTCTTCCATCTGTACTGCTGCCTGAAAGTCTTGCTGTTCTGTCTTATTGCTGTATTCACTGACATAGTCATTCTCTGTTCCTGTTCATATCTGGCATTAAAATGTGTCTTAGATGATCTGTTCATTGGTGAATAAATCTAAGTATAGAGATAGTATAGTACAGTAGAGTATTGAATGAACCCAGGAAGCATTCACATTGAGTCAGTCATTCCATTATCTCTGGTGGTCTGCGCAGCAAATGGCATCAGTTCTTTTAGCAGTACTCTAGTAATTTGCCTCTCCCCAGTGAAAAACAGCACATTTGGCACAGTGAATTGAGTTGTTTACCTGCAGCTATCATTAACCATTTGTTTTGAATAATACTGTTGTGCAAGGAAAAATAAAACACTTTATAGTGTTTGACCTTGCTTAGCCATGGTTCAGCTCATGTACTCAAAACCGATCAGTCAGGGTGGCGGTTCTGGATTGGAATCAGAGATAATTGTTGGTAACAAGTAAGTTCCAGTAGTCTAGTAGTCCGCTTGCTCTCTGGTTGCAAGCAGAATTGAGTTTGCAAACTTGAGCCCATGCAGGATTCCAACATTTGGCCTTAGCAAGCGGAAATAATGTAGAGTACTTGTTTGTTTGCCTGTAGAGTGGAAGAGTGAGATCCGGTCACAAGTGGTCACTCGATACGTATGCTAATGCCAAGTGTGAACTGACGCACTTAGCACGGTCCGTTTATGATCGGATCACCCAAGACGCATGTTGATGGCAAATATGAACAGGGCCCTTGACATTTTGTATCTTCCTTGTTACCCAGGAAACACAAACACAACTGCTACTGTGCCCAGGAGGTGTTGAGTGGTCTAAGGCAGCCGGTGGCTGTGGTGCACTGTGGAGATGGTTCCCAGCGGCTCTTTGTCCTTGAGAGGGAGGGAATTGTCAGGATACTCAACCATAACCTCGAGCTAATTAAGGAGCCTTTCTTGGACATCCACAAGATAGTGCAGAGCGGCTTGAAGGTAGGACCAACTTTGCCTCATACTGTTACCTGTGAATTATAGAGGTAATATGTTGAACTAGATAATCATAGTTGTAAAGAACAAAGGGAAAAGAAAGAAAGAAACATGGCTGAGAGTACATAAAATAGTTTCTGCTACATTTCTAGAGTAAGGAAGTAATACAACACATGTCTTCCCAACACAAATGTTTTCACCTGTGTAATGGAATGTCTCCAGCCAAGGTAAATCCCTTGGCAGTCTTGCTTGCATACTATTAGTATTAAATTATATGATTAGACCAAACAAGCAGTCATTCATTAATTGTGGTTGTGCATTACGCTAATACCTGCTAATTAAATGTACATACTGCACACATTAAGCAAAATGATCATTTTCTGCTACCTCTCACAAGAATGGTTAATGGCTTTCTTAATCTCTCCCATATTGTTCCTTTAAGGGTTCCAATATTATAGGGACTTATTTATATGACTACCACACGTGATAATGGGAATGACAGTTAAGTTTAAATTGTAACCTTGTTTATGCTTGTAATTCAGTTAAACAAATAACTTCATATTAGAGGTCTGTGAAATCTTTTCACCTCATCCTGCACTTTTAGTGTAGTCATGGGGGTGTTATTAATACAAATAAGACCTGTAGACCTGAAAAGGTGGATCTATCCGCACCTGTGTAACATTTAACTTGTCTGTCTGACCATCTCTCCTGCCAGAAGAGGGAGGATGGCAGGGTAAACATATGTTCTACTTTTGTTTGGCTATCTGCCCTATGTGGGAAAAGTAAACATAGCCAAAGCAATAAAAAAAGGTGCACAGGAATTTTATTGTTTGTCTTTTGAACATGATACACTCTTTTGGAAATAGTTAGGCCTGCTGTGTCCTTGAGTTGATGTATTCTCAAAAGTATGTGTGCCGTGCTACGCTGCTAGTTCTTGAAATGTCTTCTTTTTTTTAAAATTCTCTATGGATATATCATTTCCAAAGACACTTAATCTTCTTGAGATTTATTTTTATATCCATAGACCTTGGGTAATCACAGATTTTGAATTTGGTAATTGTTCAGAAATTGTTTAGATTGCATGAGGAGATGTGGTAGCTTAGATGTCTGTGGGGGGCACACTCCCAGACAGGAAGTTTATCCATCACGCATGCCTCTCGCTCCTCCACTGACAAGGTCCTCTGCTTACAAGGAGTCAAACGGAGCAGAGCATTTGAATATTAAGCTGCACCCTTTGGGATGCTCACCCCACTCTTCTCAGCTCTCTTATCTTAATTTAGTCCAAACTAGTTGTGGATAAAGTCACTATTATGACAATTAGATGTGGCTCAATCCCCTGCAAGCCCCAGGAGTCCTATTCTGAACTGTTGGCTGCCATAATGGTGCAGTCCACTCCAAGGGAGGGCTAAGGTATTTACTGGCAGCATCAACAGGATGGAGCTGCCTTTATACATAAAGAGGAACCCATGCTCTCAAGAGACAAGGCAGATAACGGGTTAATCATCAACCTCATGCACATGCTTTGATTGTAATGTTCTATGTTTCCTCTTACTCTTCTGTCCCCCTCCTTCCATGGATCCCTCGGTGCCAATTTAGCTGAACTGCACAAAAACAATACTACACTCTGGTGTGGGCTTCTACATGGCTGTGGGTGTTCTCAGAAATTCAGTTTGCTTTTAAAGTCATACAGTCCATTTATATATTCATGTTACAAACTTTCAGTTGATTATGTAACTCAGCGGGATCTTGTCTGCAGAAATCTGTAATTGTTAAAATAATTTAAGCCCTATTTTGGGCTTGTTGTTTGGAAAGAAACAATATAGCATGTCTGTTGATGTTGGGGTTTTTTGGCAGGGTTTGGGGGGTGTTTCTTTAAATCTATTCCAAATCATTCAGGTTAAAGAGAATAGGGACCATTGGGTTTGTTATCAGCGCACAGTTCATAAGCTATTATCTGTGATCGAGTGTGGTTATATTACTGCTTGTGGCATAGGTGCACATCAGTGAAGATAGTATAGTTTTTTTCATCTCTTGCCTTTTTACAAGCCTTCCTCATCCAGATTTTAAAACAATAATTCACTATAACAGAGCCCAGGTGAAAAACTCACATACCTGCAGTTCAGACCTGTAAACCATTGGAAACACTGGACACTAGAGTAAGCAAAAAAATTGGGACAAAAGGATGGCCCCATTTGCTGCTCCAAGTTTGTTTTGTTGGGGGTTTTTTTGTTTGTTTTTTAATCTGTTGCTGGCATCAAATGAGCATATTCTTGATTGTTTTAATATGTTACATTTGTATAGTTTTTAATTGAATATAGGTTTTAAGTTAATTATACAAAGATTTCTTTGTATCCTCTCTATATTTTACATAGCCTATAGCGTTGGATGATTTGCTCCATAGTTCAATACTGTCTTTCTCCTGTTGGATTGCAAAGCATTGCTGCCAGGAAAGGATGGCAGAGGAGGTTAACGTGCACCAATTAGGGCTGTACTCCCTAAAATACAATGTGTGACCTAAATTCAGAAAACTCATTAGCACACTGGTGGGAGAGAAACACACACACTGAGAATTTATTTCTCAAATCTCTGTTCCAATTTTTACTTTTCACCTTACACCTGTAGCTCTACTAACTCATCCACTCTGTTTAAAATGCCTCACCTAGTTCCCCTTCACTCATCACCGTTCCCTCCCCACTTTGGTGGACCAAAAAGTTACGTAGACGACAAGTATAGTCACATTACGCTACAGCTTAAAAATCAAAACAGCTGCTATAAATATCCTCCAGATGTGACATGAAACTATGGCAAGGCAGATTTAATTTATTATGAATCACATAATAATAATATTTATTTAATGCATCAATTGAAAATTAGCTAAAAATTGCCTTGATTTGTGAGTTGGCAAGCTATCGTTGATCATTTGAACTTCATTCCCCAGCATTAGTATCTATTGGGCCAAACTTAATAGTTTATTTTAGGTTATATAGCTTATTTTTGCAAACATGGTTATGTGTTAGCCCGTTTATTTGCCAGTAACAGTGAACCACAGGTGTATTTCCAGTTGTGTACTGGTTTCAGCATACAAAGATTACATAAAATTTTATAGTGCTTTTACAAACATCCATTTGAACACTATTAAACCTGTCAGAAACTACAAATATCCTTGAACTTGTTTGGAGTTGCTCTCAAAGCAACCTATGAAGATGCAATCAGAAACAGTGTGCAAAAAACTTGCTGAAACTTGAGAGTACAATGCATGATAATAACAGTGTACCAATATGGGTGACCAGCACCCCAGAGCTGACAGTAGTCCTATGAATCACCCTATGTATGTGGGTGAGTGGGCCTCTCATAAAATATTTCCCTATTCAGCCAAATGATTCAGTGCATTTATGCTGTCCTTGGCATCAGAAGATCAGAGATGATGGAGTAAAATAAAGCAGTATGTAGTGTTGGCTGCTCTTGTTCATGTTGTAGTTCATCCTTAAGCTTTGCCCATGGTGGAGAGGGCAGAAGTTGAGTTATATAAAGGACGTGTTTGTAGTGGAGTGAAACCGAGTCTTAAGGAAAATTAAAACTGTCCACTGCAGCCATTGCCTGTGTTTCTCATTCATGCTTCCCTGATCTTTGTTGGGGTTTGTTTCCCACTTCTTCCTATTTGTGCTTATTCCTTTTCCTGTTTAAGTAAACTTTTTAACCAAGGAGCATATCACAAACAAGTGATAGTGTGCACAAAGGTGTATCTCTGTAGCCACTGCATTGATTGAGATCCTATAATCCTTCCCTCTGTGTAGCTGAACAGCTACGCAAGTGGACACCACAGTACTATAAATCCAGCTTTGCACATAAAAGTTGCAGTGCTTATATAAATATTGTTGGCTTAAAAAAAAAATCATCATCTTTGTGATTGATGATGGATTATATCTTGTTCTTGGTTGGTTGGAGTGGAATTTGTGCATGGCTTCTTGATGGTCCAAGAATTTAAGTATCACCAGCTGAAGGCATTGCAGTGGAAACTTGACTGTGTGATTCTTATTGCACAAGAAAAAAAGAGACGGCAAAAAAACTGTGTACGTTGTTTGTGAGGGAGTTACAAGCGTACGTGCTTCAGGTTATCTTTGAGTGAAGGGTGTAGAGGGTGTTTTTGTTCCAGTCAACTCTAATGGAATGTCTTTTTGTGGAGTGAGGATCAAAAGGTTCAGAGTTATAATGCATGAACCAACACATGTGTCACTGATGCTCAGTGACCGCTATCCCTGCAGAATTGGAAATTGCTGCATTTCTTGTGACATTTTCTTCATAATTCTGTGAAAATAATTACTGCGAGATATCAGCTTGTTGTTATCCCTGCACCTCACATTCCCAGGTTTATTTGGAATGATGCCACATGTTCCATAGAGCCAAACCCAGAGCTCCAGAGAACAGTGTTTGAGGGAAAAGTGAAATGCAGGGACAGGTGTTTGTGAAAAATGAAGAGATAATACCTGGTGAGAGATCAGAAGCCCCCTACTTTGCTTTGGAAGAATGATGGTAGTATAAAAAAGACAAAGAGATTCATGGAAAAAATGTGTTTTAAGCTGACACAATGTGCATGGTGATTTGTACAATTTGACAGAGTCACTATAACAATCAAGGAGCTTTAAAGTACAGGTGCAGCATCTATAACTACGAGAATCATCCCTTATATAGATGGA
Source organism: Oreochromis niloticus (assembly GCF_001858045.2). Taxonomy (NCBI): domain Eukaryota; kingdom Metazoa; phylum Chordata; class Actinopteri; order Cichliformes; family Cichlidae; genus Oreochromis; species Oreochromis niloticus. The sequence continues at coordinate 16,495,437 of NC_031971.2, read as the reverse complement.
AAAACATAGCAGCTGCATTCAGCTACACACGTGGTATCATTCTAGTCAATGTACTTGAACATCTTTATATCTAGGTGCAGTAGAGAACCTTAAAAGCTTCAGAATTGGCTTTACACCTAACAATATGCACAAAAATGCAGTTTGTACATTCTTTAAATGAGGTTGTTTATATAGTGTGTTAGTTTTTGAGCCGTGCCAAGAATATCTTACCTACTGCAGCTTTGGCAGCAGTTTTAACATGATCACTGCTCACGAGTCCCAGTTTGGCACTTTGTCTTCTTTTAATCAAGCTATCTCCATGGACCGGCTCTTACAGTGAAAGGCTCGCTGATGCAGTGTTTGTTTCTTATGGCTCTGGTGCCAGCTCTGCTGTCTGCCTGCTGCTGAAGGAGCTAGTCATTAGCAAGGAGCTAATATTTCAGCCCATTTACCACTGTGTACCTTGGTGGTCCCTCTTTGGCTCCGGATCTAGGCCTTGGAATCACAGCTTTTGACCCACTCCTTATGGTGAGTTTTTTGGGGGGATGTGGGTCACTGCATCTCTAAATCTAACGTATGGATCCAAAATTTCCAAAGGTGAGGTGGAGAATTTCTCTTCCCAGGAAGAAACTTTTTGACATTCTTTGGCAAAGGGCACTCACTGTGTCTCCAAGTAAAGAGTGCTGCATCCACTCCCATATAACTCTTGTTTTTATTTGACTTCAATGGTCTGACATTTAGTAGTACTCATAAATTTTTGCAGAGGAACCCTGCCTTTTCGGGTGGAGACTTATTTGTCAACCTTCACAATATTTCACTTTATATTCAGATTGATAGACCTCCTGTGGCTTATCATGTGGGTCTCTGTTTTTCCTCATTGGTACTTTGAGTACATACCTTGGCAAAGAGTCATCTTTTTACATGTGTATGGAGCCTGTGTTGGGACTGCACTGGTCCAGTGCAGTGTGAACCGAACTAGTAGATCCAGTATACCAGTTTATGTTTTTCTTGTCCTGTTAAATAAACTACACCTATCCAGAAAACTGCCACTATAGTCCAAACAAATATTTATATGTATATATTTTTTTCTCATTTTCTTTCTCATTGCTACTGTTTTGAGAGGGAATACCTGAGGAATATGAGTGCAATGTCAGTGCTTTTGTGGTAACTGCAGACCTTTTTAAAGCTATTATTGGTAGTAAAAGAAAGACTGTTATATACTTGCATAAGGACCACTTTAAAAAATGTTCTTTAGACCTAAGAATTCTGCTCGTTCCTTAGTCAAGAAGAAATACAGGGAGAGAGTAAAACATTAAAAAAAGCCAACCTGACTTTCCTTGCCTGGGGAATGAAATGCTATAGCTGATTATTACAGCTAACTATGACGGGAGGACCACCAAGGTAGTGACAACTGATGTAGCTGCCTCCAGGGTTAGACAAAGGTTTACATATTACACAAGCAATTTAGATGTTTTCTAAACATGTTGCCAAGACAGTGGGAGTTGGCAGCTCCTTCCTTGTTTAGGTTGTCTTTTTTTCCTTTTTTACTCTACTCTAGCCCTCACCCCCCATCCAAGCCTCGTATTTTGCATGGATTTTGTGTAAATCAGTGAAGAGTGAGGGGATGGGGAGCGAAAAGCAGGGACTGAAGCACTCTGCACTTTTGTGCTCTCTATGAACTGTGAGTGAGCTAATAAATTCTTTCAGCCACTCAGCATAGCATTCACAGATATCCCCCAAAGATTACACACACAAATCACCGCACAATGGAGGCCACCGGGAGGGTCTGGGCGTCACTGGGGCCCCCGACCCTGGGGACAGGCGCACATAAACAGGCTGCAGAGAAGACCTGGCAAAGTCTATGATTTGTAGAGGAGATGCTACTAAACCCTGAGTCAAATGCTTCCTAATGGTTGGTAAAAGTATGTGTTTTAAAGGTGTGTAGTGAAATAGCAGCAAGAGTGAGAGAAAAGCAAAGAAGTGAAAGGGAAGGTGAATGTCAAATTAAAAAAAAAAAAAAAGGGACAGTGGTAGAACTAAAACAGGCAGGGGGTTATGGATGTATAGAGACTGTGTGTTGGGGATGATGAAGATGACCAAGGGGGGTGATTCCAACCCCACACAGCCAAGCACAAGCCAAGCAGGGACATAATTAACTCCTGGATCTTTTGTGTTTATCATCTGACTGCAGGGCGGAGATGAAAGGGGCCTGCTAAGCTTGGCATTCCACCCCAATTATAAGAAGAATGGCAAGCTCTACGTCTCCTACACCACCAACCAAGAGCGCTGGGCCATCGGACCACACGACCACATTCTCCGTGTGGTTGAATACACCGTTTCAAGGTAATGGGAGAAGTTGTGCGCCAAACCACTGCCTGAAATGACACCATAAAGGGTACATAAAAGGTCGAGGTTAATAAAGACTGGATATGCAAACCCCCTTCAGTTAATCAAACTTATTTTAAGACACCTTTAGCACATGAATGCAAGACAGTTTTCATTTTAGTCAACTGTGATTTGTAGTACTGTACCTATGAAGTGTGGTGAACATTCCCATTTCCCATTGTTTTAAATTTTATTTAAATTCTAAACACTATAAAAAGGACAAACTTTTCTCATATGGAAGTTTCTGATTACTGAATCGCGGATTTTTTGATTATACCACCAATAAATCCAACCTGCTAACCTCAATTTCTGCAAGAAACCATGGTAACAAAACCTTCAAAGGCACACTAAGGATTCTTCTAGACATGCAAAGAAATCAAAACAGATAATTTTTGTCTTTTGAGGATTTAGAAAGTAGGTCAAATTGCCAAGAAAAAAAACTTTCAGTGAAAAGTGTTTTGCTAAAGATGTGCAACACTCTCATTATCATAACAGTGTTTTGCCTTTTCCTGTGTCTGTACCTTACACTCCCTTCACAATGACCTGTGATTAAGAAAACAATCTTTTCTCACGAACATGTTTAAGTGTTACATTTAAATTTTCATAATCACAGTTGTATGTTTGACTTAATGATCTAATCTTAATTATAATCTTGGCATGCAGTCTTGGTAACTGCAGCATATAGTCCTTAATTTGAGGGTCCAATAGAGAAATGGTAGTTAAAGCACTTAATGGTAGCTTAAAAGACTTTTTTTTTTTTTACTTTAGGAAGGTGCTTTTTAAAAATTGCACGACTACCCAAAATAACACATCTTGCCATATTAGTTGCTGATACTGTGAAATTAAATTCTCATTTTGCACTTCACTTGAAATTGTGCAACATTTTGCAGCCTGTCTTTACATCTCCACCCACTGTCTTTGGCGATACATTAGATTAAGACTAAATGTCTGCAGAAAACAAAGTATTTAAAGTAATTTAATGTTGGATTTTGTTCGGCGTGTCATGTCAGCATATCTTATCCATGCCTTGGTGTCATTGTACACATTAACAGAGTCATTATTTGAAGCAAACAGACAATCCAAACAGACAATCCATGATGATAGTGCATGTTATACATGCACTATCACCATGAGCTTTTCACATGTGAAAACATGAATGCTGAATTGAATGGCCTTTAACCTGCCAGCTCCCCATTAACAGTCTGTGTGATATAAAGTTGCACCAAATTAGTGAAGAAAAAAGCAGATAAAAGTTCAGAAAATTCATTTACAAAAAGCATGATCTTTTATTGTATATTTTAAAACACTATATGACCATATGTCTGTGGCTTTTACATCAGTCAGAATGACGTTTTAGGCCAGCTGTCCACTTTAAGATATCATACCTGAGTATATGCTTGTCATTATTGTAGAAGCGGAGTAGTGGTTAATACATTCACCTTACAAGGTTCCAAGCCCCAATAAATGAGAGCGTTATGTCAGAAAGGGCATCTGGTGTAAAGTCTGTGCATTATTAAAAGTCCCCTTATATATAAGACAGCGTAAAAGCATCAAGGTATAGAAATGTTGTGGGTACTCCTTATAAATGCAGTTTAGCAAACATATTTTTTGCATTTGCAATTTTTTATGATTTCTTCAGGAAGAACCCAAACCAGGTAGACACAAGGACAGTCCGAGTACTAATGGAAGTGGCGGAGCTACATAGGAAGCACCTTGGGGGGCAACTTCTCTTCAGTCCTGATGGTCTGTTGCACATCATCCTGGGAGATGGCATGATCACTTTGGATGATATGGAAGAAATGGATGGACTGAGGTAAGATCAAAAGTCCAAGGGTCATTTTATTGATGTTTATGTACTGCTTTGTGCTCCATGTTTCAATCGTGACCTACCTTGTACAATTTTGAATGTGTGTTCTTGTTTTTGCTTGCAGTGATTTCACGGGGTCTGTGCTAAGGGTTGATGTAGACACAGATAATTGTGCCTCTCCATATTCCATACCACGGAGCAATCCCTACTTCAACAGCACCAACCAGCCACCTGAAATCTTTGCACATGGATTACATGATCCAGGCAGGTAAGTGAAACACTGCACTCTTTAAGGATTCTTGCTATGACTGATTTGCAATTTTCTGTTGTATCATAAAATGTTCATGTAGAAATTCTGCTCATACTATAGGGTATTTTCATTACTGCTCTTGTAGAAAATATGAACTTAGCACAAACAGTAAGACAGTTTGTGTTGGGTCGATTGTTTCTTTGTTGTAACAATGCTTCCCGGCAATAAATCTTATACAGTTGGAAAGCCTGTTTATTTCCTCTTATATGGTGACACATTTATAAGTAAAATCCATTTACAGGTTGAACAACAGAGTTTAATATATGATCTGCACCCATGAAAACTTCTTCCTTTTGAATTTCTTCTTTTTAAAACAGTGTTTTTCCTTCCCACTGTTCCCAAGAGCTTGATCAAGAGGTCTCATTTGATTGTTGGGATTTTCTCTATATTATTGTAGGGGCTCTATCTTAGTATAAAGTATGTCAGTATAAAGTATGTTGAGGTGACTGCTGTTGTCATGTGATGCTATATAGAACTATACATAGCCACAACAGCTGGTCACCAGCTTGGTCACACACTCGTGTGTGATGGCATCAATCTGGACTCACTGCTAAATGTAACGTTCCTCCACATGTTCAGGTTCCTGTGCACTTGTTGCTGATGCCAGCAGTGGAATGCAGTCATGGCAGCCCTGTGAGACCGGAGACTGGCTGTGTGCTGTCTGTTCAGGATTGTCTCGGTAGAAAGCTGTTGGCCGTGTCATCTTGCAAACCTTGACTGTAGTTTTGTAGAAGACTGCCTATGATTCATAAGTGCTGAGGGTGAGGAAACAACCTGATGGGGACGCCTACTTTGCAACCTGTCTCTGGCATTGCCCAATTTATGGAACTTCAGTTTGGAGGTGGCAGTAGGCCTCACTCCAAATAATGCAGCAGCTTGGTTTTGCTTAACATCAGCTGGAAGTAGCCCTATGGGACAGCCCTATTCAGATCAGTCAAACATGGCCTGGGGCATACACCAACTGACCGGTGTACCACAGTCCGTGCTCATCCCAAGGTGCTGCTAAACACTAGCCAATCAGGCACCTGATTGTCAGCAACTAGGCTACTAGAAGTTTGAAACAAGACTCAATAGCAGAATAAGCTGTTCGGCACATGCTCAACTCTGGTGCTCAACTCAGAACAAATGTAGCACCATTTAATGGGAAATAAACAAGCTTTCCAACGGTATACAAGTTCTTACCAAGATGCATTGTTACAATAAAGAAATAATCAACTACACGCAAATTTCCTTTTTGTGCTTGTGTTTAGTTTCAGAAAACTTGTATTGCCACCTTTTATTTGTTTGGTGTTCGGATATTACTTCTAGTTATGTTATATTAATTCCTGGCACGCTGTGCTCTGTAGGTGTGCAGTGGATCGACTTCAGTCAGACAATGGGAGTCTTGTAATCCTCTGTACAGATGCCAGTGGCAGAAACACAACAGCAGGAAGAATACTGGAAATTACTAAGGGGGGCGATTATGGTGAGTTACAATTTCCATGAGAATTTCCAAAAATGTTCACAATATTTACCTTTTTCGCATGTTTGGAATGGGTTTTAATATAGCCAGTTGTGTACAGTCTTTGCTGGAGTTTTGTTTGATTGCATTACATCTTGAGAAAGAAGTGAAAATACATTAACATCCTGGATAACCTTTCATATTTATTCTCGTGAAAGTGACATGTGTTTTTATGAATGTCTTTCATTTTGTAAGAACAGTGTTTTGGCAACAGATTCAGAAACACACCAGGTTGAGTGCAGAAACAGTGAAGGTTAAATGTAAAAATGATGTGATCCAGAAATATTCCCCACTTGTGGTGTGTAGATTTGCCAGTGGAATGTAAGATGGTGTCCACAAGTAAGATTTAAAGCTGTCAACAATAATAACTGTCTAGATGATGGTTTAGCACTGTTGAAAACACAGCTGAGAGGAATCTAGCTCTTCTCACATTGAGAAAATAATCAATAACAGCAGCACTTTACACTGCTTATCCTTCCTTTTTCCACAAAAAGCAAATTACAGCTCTTTGTTCCAAAATACATGAGGCAGGTTATCCTTGCACTAAGTTAATCCTTAACTTTGATCTCTCACTCCGTTTGAAAATGTCACTTCTTGCCACAGACCACCTCTCTCTTGGCCTGATGCCCGATTTAGCCAGTTACCCAAACTCCAAAGTGATTACGGTTGGGAAATGAGCACACCCCGTCTCGGATCATAAATTTTTAAGGGCGGCAAACCTCCATTCATATTTTTCCTTGCCAAGAAACCGTAATCCAGTAAATGTGCCACATTGCCTCACCATCACGCTTTTGAATAAAAGATCAATACATTCTTTTCCAGTTTTGATAAAACACGTCCGATTTAAATCTAGAATTCCCTGTTTCCTCTTTTTTTGTGTCTCATATAAACAACACAGCAATTATGTCTGATGAACGTGGTCTATGTTTTTGATTCCAAAACAAACAAAACAACACCAGTGCATGAATCAAGAAAAGCAGTTAAGTAGATTACAATCCCTGCAACATCAGTGAGACGGAAGAGATTGTCTCTGGGATAAAACATGCATGCAGACAGTTTGTGATGGTGTTACAGATGAATGGCAGTAGGTCTATGAGTCTATTGGAAGTGCCTAAATAAGACCTACGTCTCCTTGTCCCACTAGAAAATGAGCCCTCTGCCTATGACCTGCATTCCAGTGGAGGAGCACCACCTGTGGGGGGTTTCATCTACAGGGGCTGTCAGTCTAGGAGACTTTATGGCAGTTATGTCTTTGGAGATAAAAATGGGTAAGTACGGTAAAGAAATGACTGATTCATATATTTAAACAGACGATTTAAGTAGCTATATGTTTTTAAGAATTAACTGTTTACATGATGACAAAAATCTATATTTTGAGGGCATTCTAACATCTTTATCCTCCCAGAGTTGATTTATGACTTAGTAAGATCAACATGACTTTTCTTCTAATATTAAAAACTATTTCCTTGCATTAGCATGTGCCAGTGTAAACACCAAGTTCATCCACATGGGAGGAAAACAAGCTCTATGTTTTCCTCCCATGTCACCACCACAGCGCGGACCATTGAGTGTCAGTGGAGATTACACATTGTTCTCTGTGCTGTTCACACTTTTCTCTGGTTTCTCTGGTTTTCTCTGTTTTGCTGATGTCAAACACTGACAGTTGAGTAAACAAAGGGGGTAAAGTGTGTCCCCTCCCCAATCCGTCCAATTATCGCAAGCTGGCACCATGTTTAAAACAATGTGTGGTCGGTTAATTCTGTGCCTTATTACAATTTGGGAGCATTTTGTTGTGGCAAAGTGAAGGCTCCGGCATGATGTTTGTTTTGAAACTAAAGGCTGACTTCTTAAATAACGCCATGTGGGACATGGTGTAGAAAAAGAAGATGGGTCATGAACCATGCTGTACCATGCTACTACAGTTTATTTCTTTTGCTTTCTCCCCTGTGCACAAATGTAGTACTAAACCTTTTAGAGTATCATCCAGTCTGCAGTCACTTACCATGAGTATTTTTACTTTTCACTTTAGTAACCTTCGCATCCTTCAGAAGTCTACATCTTCCACATCAGCAAGTGGTGAAGAGTGGCAGGAAAAAGCTCTGTGCCTGGGCTCAACTGACTCCTGTGGCACTATGCTTGTTGGACACATCTTGGGTTTTGGAGAGGATGAACTGGGTTAGTATGGCAATTAATAAAAAAGCTAAAAATGTAATTGCTTCTGCGATCTTTTATCTTTGTTTCTTTTCTCCTCTTGCGCTGATCTTTCTTTAGATTTACACCTGACCTGTGTTATGACATATTTTCTGATGCAAGGGTTTTAATCCATGACTCCTTGAAGGCTTGTTGACTCTGTGTGTGTCTGTGTCTACAGCTTATACATACATAACACACATAACCACAGCATAAAACACCACTGAAAATCTGAAAACAGGCAGCATGGTGGCGTGATGGTTAGCTCTGTTGCCTTACAACTCCACTGTTCGGCCGAGGCCTTTCTGTGTGGCGTGTGCATGTGTTAGCCCTGCATCAGACTGGTGATCTGTCAAGGGTGTACCCTGCCTCTCGCCCTATGCTAGCTGAGATAGGCCCCCCACAACCCTGATAAAGATACGAATGGATGGATGGATGGATGATAAAGCCAACAGGCCTCTCATTAGGTAGTCCAAACATCTTAGTTAGTTGTCATTTCCGTAGGATAGTCATAATCTTCCAAAACCTCCTTAATGTACTGTGCCACCATCACATGTGTTAAGTGTTTCTCTGGGCAAGTGAAGGATTAAGTTAATATATGCCGAGTAACCTGAAATGAACTGACACAAGACAGTTTTATAAGTTGGATCCCCACCACACACTCGAAGAATTGTAAACCATCAGCTCTGATGTTTCTGATTAAAATGAACACATGATGTAAATTGTTCGCCCGGCCATCAGAAATTTTTGATCACAGTTGTTGCCAGGTCTTGGAGTTATTATTTGACGAGATATTTAAAGATTTCTGTATTCGATCAGGATTTGCAAGTGGTGCAAGAATTGCAGCGGGGGCCAGGCCTATGTCCCAAAAAAGAGGCCCCACAGACACATGTTTACAATTTGTCCCCCTATGGAATTTTCTTGCAGGCTTGTTCCTCATTAAATCATCTGCCTGGTTCCCAGTCATGAGTATCCAATTGTCTCATTAAACTCTTTTTTAAAATCCATTGGCAAGTGCAGCAATGCAGAAGCCTGTGATACACTCATTTTCCTAACCCCCTCATGTCCTCCCCTTTCATTTTCTTGTGTTTCCTTGTCTTGTCTCCTCTTTAGTTTGGCACTAGGATCTGCTGAATAGTTGTTCGGACATTGGAAGTATTTCATGCAGATGATGCTGATGGGATTCCCACTTAACTGTTCTTCTTTTGCAGGTGAAGTCTACATACTGGCAAGTAGTAAAAGCATGGTGCAGTCACACAGCGGGAAACTCTACAAGCTGGTGGACCCGAAAAGGTAAAAGCAGGAAGTCCCTTGGTAATTTGTGCTGGTATGTAGTTAGTTGTTCGGTGATTAAGTGATTCCTTCTTAGTGGGGAGGACATTCAGCTATTCATTAAAAAATCCTGCATTACGTCCACAAGAGGGCAAACCAAGACAATGAGAGACAAAACTACTGGTAAATCGCTCTCTCTGGAGTTGAGTTGAGTTATAAACTCTGTGCATTCATTCCCCCAAGGTTGTAATTGAGTTATTCGCTCAAGTTAGTCTAAACAACATAAAATTTTCAGTAGCCTAAAGTGTTGATTGTGATTCCTGTCAACAACAACACAGAATTTTTCCAGTATATTCAAGCTGGACAGCCGTTCCCAAGTATTGGAGAATTTGGGATTTTTTTAGACAGCAATTATAATTGTTACCTTAGCATGTTATTAGCCAATTCTTACCATTAACTGTTTTAGGCATATTAACGCAGCTTTAAAAAGTTAAGGAGGTTAAAAAATAAAAACAAAATACAAGCAAATAATTCAGCAGTGTTGAGTTGTTTAACCGATATCATGAATTTATAATCACAGCTGAAGTTTGGAAAAATAATTCAGGAGGATGGTATCTGAAGGGTGAAGCAGCAAGAGTTGTATGTACTAAGGTTGTCACGATACTTGATTTTCAAGCTTGACACTTATACCCAGGAAAATATTCTAAATACTAGATACCATTTTCGATATCACAGTGAAAAAAATTACACTTCCTCTTAGAACAATAAAACTAATAACATCAATGATGACGGCATTTTTAGGTTGCCAGACATAAAGAAAATACAGTAAAGTAAACATTTAAGATTGGCTGAGGTAGCACTGCGCTTCTCGTGACTTGGCACCATATTTTTATTTTTGAACAAAAATAAAAGAAACACAATACTTTCTAGATACAAATATTTGTGATATTGTGGTAAATGAACTCATTGTATTAGGATTACAGACAGGCAGGATGTTTGCTCAAACAGGTTATCATTTTTTTTATATTAGCCATAGCTGTTAGCCTCTTCCTTAACGATAATAGACAGCTAGTGTGGCTATAAGGTAACTGCTAATAGTTAGACGGATAATGCTTGTAGACAACAGCTAGGTTCTGTGCAGTTATCTATGATAACTGTGTGTGTGTGTCTATGTGTCTGCTGATATCAATACTATTGCTAAAGATGATCTAATCAGTATTAATTTTGTATTGTCAGTTAGTTTCTTGGTATTGATATACATTTTTTTTTTTTTTTTTTTTACAATCCTCGTACCCACCCACCTCTGCTGTTCTTACTTGCTGCACACCAAGTGTTAATGCAGGTTAATACTTCACTGTTAGCAGAGTCATAGCCACTTTTTGGAAATCATCCTGTGCAGCAGGGACAGAGAAATTATCAGTAGTTCTTGCTTTTTCAACAATATAAAATCAGTTTCACAATCGCGTGGCAGGTGTTTATTTTTTGTTTTTCCTTTTGGATCATGTTATCAAATTTAGGATATCCGTTAACACCCCTAATCAGGACTGCCTATTACAGATGGAAGAACTACAGTAAACCACCAGCTTTATTTTCATGCTGTGATTGTTTTGTTGTGAAATTTAGATGAGCCTAACAGCATATTATGAGATCTTAGTTACTCACAGATCGTCACATTGAATAGCAGTGACATCCTCACTGCTTACACACATTGCTGCAAGTAGAATTGTTTATGCACATTACAGCTCCCCAGAATGGATGCTGAGTGATTACTGGAGAAAAAGAATAGCATTTCAAATTGTTTGCTTAGAAAAACACTGCTAGCAGCACTGATTCTATGGCTTTGTTCACCTTTTGTCTGCTGGTTAGAGGCCAAATATGCGACAGTGATATTTTGGTAAGTGTGAGGGAAAAGACAAAGACACCTGTTGTCAAGCGGCGACATTTCAACATATTAACCACTAGTAGGGTGATATGGACAAACTCTGTATAGCCAAAATATCCATGTAAATACACTATCCATTCATTTTCTTCCACTTATTGAATTCAGGGTCACAGAGGGATTAGAGTCTATCTTGGCTGTCATAGGGGAAGAGGTGAGGTACACTTTGGGCAGGTCGCCAGTCTATTGTAGGACTAACACAGAGAGACAGACAGCCATTCACACCTACATCCAGTTTAGAATCACTAATTAACCTAACATGCATATCTTTGGACCGTGGGAGGAAGCTCAAACACGCAGGCACAGAAAGAACTCCACTCAGGAAGGCCCCAGCTGGCTGGTGGATTCGAACCCTCCAGCACACACACGTCTACTTCCCTTTGGGAGGTGAAATCCATTTCTTTTCCAGTTTGATGCTTAATTAGCTGTGGAGGGAACATGTGCACAAGTGCAGCTTCATCATTTATATGTCAGTACATGTCACCATGTCATAATCCTTACCATATGCATCGCAGTATTAGAAATCATTCTGATAGTGATAGATCTATAAACTCTGCTTGGAGAGCCAAGTAAATGTGAAAAACATTTGTCACTCAAGATGAGGAAATATGAAAACGGAATGAATTCAACCCACAAAAATACAAGAGGGATGTATAAAAAGTTCGATCCGAAATATTTGCAGTACAGAAATCACTTCAAACATAAGAAGACTTTGTAATTCAAACCAACTGCATATAAAGTCTCAAGCCAAACCCACTCAGTGATTGTGCTTTATCTTTTTAATCAGTGCTTTTGCAGGGAGATGAGAGCATAAGATCCTGTAGGCCTACCGGTTCAAGTCAATGAGTGGCTTGTGATTAAGAGAAGTAAATAAAGTAGCATAAGCATACTGAGGAGAAAGAACACAATAGAAACATATTCACATCTTATTATTCCTGGGTGACGGCAGTGCCACCCAGGCATTAGCACAGTTAATTACAGCACAGATGTTTCAAAGGGGGCCCTGATGGCTTGCTTCATATTTATGTTTTCTGGCATGGCTGCTGGACGCGTTTCTCCCAGAGAACAGTTCTTTCCACCATCAACTGGACTTGTTTAGTCTGTGTGGACCCTGTGGTGTTAGAGTCCTGACTCCTAATACACTCTGGCTTCGTTATTAGGATTTTGTTACAGGGAGGATGGAGAGAGGGGGCAAAGGGGGGAAAATGAATAGGGTAGCTAACGTGTCTGACCCCAGCACGTTATCAAGTCTGGTGGTCCTCCCTTCTTTTCTCTTCCCTACTGCAGGGACATCTGGACTCTGAAGCCCATTCAGACAGAGGTTTGTTTTAGAGTGTGGTGGTTTTTGTGGTCCGGTATAGCATCTCACGCTGTGTTTTAATCAACTTTGTGTTTGGGAACATAGAGTGGGGAAAAGAGGAACCGTTAGGGGGAGCGGTAAAGGCTTACAAGGAAACATCAACCATAAAATCCCTCAGCAGTGTTTGTGTAAACACGTCCTGGCCAAATGACTTCATTTTTAGGTATTTGTTTGTCAGTTGGAGTACCCCTCCAATAATAAATAGGCCACCATGCATTTTGAAACACGCCGAATGGGTGTGGTGTGACTGAGGTTGTACGCGAGAGAAAGCAAGAATGTAGAAAGGCGCGCCTTGTTTTTGGTGTTGCAGTGGGATAGAAATATGCATTAATATTTATCATTAATATCTTTACTGACAGTATCTCAGTGTGGTGACTGTAAGATGTGGTTGTGGTTTAACGATCAATGAGAGGACCTTGGAGTTTAGAGGATAAGAATAGGTATCTGTGTAAGTATGTTTAATGTTTCACCTTTCCACAGCAAAGTGATTAAATGTAATTTCCACCCTTTGTTGCTTGTCTTTAACATACATCAGTAACCCTGGTTCTGGAGTCCTGAGTGTGCCTTGAACTGCACATACTGCAGGTATTCAGGGCCTGTGTTTTGCTTCTTTTCTGTCCCACTGAGTCTGCATTTAATAACAATTATTTGTACAGTGAAAGCATTATATTTGTGCCAGGAACAAACCTGTTTTATGTCCTTTTACATGTTCTGAGGGTCATACAGTAAAGTTACATGTTTATCACATCATAATTCAGAATCCCCAGGTTGCACCCCCACCTTGCTGCTATGGTCAGTCCTTGGCAGGAGCTTAATTAACATATAGAGCCAGATCTCCTGCTGCTTTCTGGTACAAAATGCAATTTGCCATTCTTCGTGTTGGAGCTCGTCACAGGGAAAGCAGTATTGAGAAGGACTTTTCACACGTTCGGGTTTTGTCAGCTGCAAGCTAGACTGATTGAATTACAGTGAGCAGAAACCTTAAAAAGACACAGTGAACTTCAAATAGGGCCCTGGGACCTCCTTTATGAACTGCATTAGACATGGAAGTCACAAATCACTAGATGTGCTGAGGAAGGAGACCACGGGTGCTCCTTCGTGGATATATTTATCTGTATGTGTGCTTTTCTGTGTGTTGTGCGCATAGATGTAAACCATGTGGGTGGTGGGTACACACGCACATGCGAGCTTGTGTGCGTGTGTGGTACGCCAGCTCCCAGCACGCTACAGGAAAAAAAAAAAGTCTTTTCTTTATTTTCCTATCCCTCCTAAATCTTCCTACATCTCCGCTGTGGTCCTCCCCTTGACAAAGCTGCTTGCTAGTCCCACTGAATAGCCCTGGCTCCTACAATACACAGTAAATTTCTTACACAATTAAAACAAGGAAAGAAGCTACAAAAGGAGCCCCCAAACAATGGAGTTGGATGACAAAACAGCAAAAGAGACCACACTGGGCCGTTTGATTAGGCCATTGTTAGAGTGCACAGTGTACACCACTCCATAGCCCTTTTCTCACATACACCTCGTGTCAATCAAACAGACCCTGTGAGCTAACAAGCTAAACACAGATACACACTGACAAACATAATAATCAGACAAGTCAGGAACAAGTTTGAGGCAGAGCATTCGCACTCCTTCGACATGGAAGACGTGAAGGATGGTCACTGTTAATGTTTAGCTGACGTAAGGGAAGAAGAGAGGGCACAAAGAACCTGATCCTGCATTCATCTGCTCTGTTCTGTGTCTTATCTTTGCAGCTGTGCTTGCATGCTTTGTCACTTTTCGCTCTGTTTTATGTTCAGTTATGGCATGATCAGTGTCTCATGCCACTCTCTGACTTTAGTTGTTCTCTTTCTGTCGCTCCACTTGTAACTCATGTGGAAGCACTATCGCCTTCTCCCACTCCCTCACTCTCACACATACGCCACCCCTCCCAAAGTTGATAAATTCCCACAGTGGCTGTTGACCCAGCTGCCTTTGTCAAGTGGTGCTACCAGCAGGTGCTGTTTTCACAGCCACCCTGGCAGTCGTACAGGCTGTTTAGTAGCGCTGCTGACCCCTGCCTGCTATTAACAGTGTTAGCTACAGACCAGCCTCCCCAATTCTCTAGGGACTCTTACTCTTTCTCCCTCTCCTTCTCTTTCTGTTTTCTCCCCTCTTTTGCTCTTTTTTTAACTACATGCAGCCTGCAGCAACAAAAGCCAGCAGAGATGGAGTCTGGAGTTGGGTGCTGATGGGAGCATGGGAATCAACCCCCACTGACACTCCATCCTCAAAATTTAAAGCAACTTTAACACATACACACAGGCAGTGTGTCTGTCAGAACACCTGCAGCACACTTTTGAAATCAGCATTTAAGATTTTCTTTATTTAACATATATTTGTGAAATTCTTCAAATATATAATTAGTATGCACAAAATCAAGTGTATTTTTCCCCCAATTGTTAGTGTTTTTTGTAATAAAACTGCATCTTTCATTTAAATCTGTACAGCAAGTAAAATGAAAATAATTTATACTGAAGTACCGACTGCTGGAACAGGTGATCAGCACCTCACCAAAGCAGAATAGAATGAGCATCTAATGGTGCTTCCACACCAAACACAAAGTAAACACTTTGAGCAGCTTCATTACTCACAGAATCTGCTCAGTGGGACTACTACATGCAAATCCAGGTTAGCATTTACACCACATTACCAAAACCTGTCAGAGCGACTCTTATGACACCTCTGACACTCGGGAAAAGCTTATTGATGCCATTTGCGGGCAGCCTTCACTCTTAGAGCCAGGTAAACCAGGACAGAGTACAATCTTAAGACTCTGATGATAAGTTCTGAGATGTTATTGTAACGTAAAACGTGACTACCATAGGAACAGCTACCCAGATGGAGGTAATATGTATTCTAAAAATAGCTGATTTCAGCTTTAATATACAAATTGCTGGTTGTATGTCTTCAATCTAGTTTTGGCTTCTCCTGCTGATTGACCATTTGCTCCCCTGCCATGATTGATGAGGCCCGTCCTAACATGGAGCGAGAATTACACACATACACTATCAGTGACCTAAATGCTCACGCCCCTCATACCAGCACCGGTCCACAAGAGTCCAGTTACCCTGCCTGTGTGTCAGATATATGTGCAAACGCCTTAATGTCCAACAGTGTTTTGTAGTTCAGTACAGCAGAAATGTTTACACATCTATTTTTCTTCCTCTCTCTCCTTTTCACAAATGTGCACACTAGCAAGTGTGTGTAGGTGTGTGTGTGTGTGTGTGTGTGTGTGTGTGGGCCGGTGGGTAATAGGCACCAACAGACGCTTCACATTTGAACTTGATTACGCACTCACTGTATTATTTCCAGATTTGTGGAGCGTGATATGAAATAATTCTGTTTCAGCCCATTTGCTGATGTGCGTGTCTGGATGTTTGTCTTAATATGGAATGATCACAATATGCTTCTCTGGTGTTCAAACTTGACACATATGGTGTGGAGATGTTTCTGTTTGTGTCTGTGTTCATTTTCCAAACCATGTTCATATCTGTGGGAGCCCTGCTTTAACCCCGTGTGTCGTTTCGTTCTTCGAATAAGAAGTCAAAACAAAAACAACCACACATGAAGCGGCTTATGTCCCAACTGTACACTTCAATATTAACTTGCTATTAATTGGCAACACGTAGAAAAAGAGCCCCCGTCACTTTAACGGCATGTCACTGGAAAAAGAAACATACACCTCCTTCAGAAGCAAATACATAAATTTTTAACTTGGCAGGTTAAAAGTTTACATCTTAAAGTCCCTCACTTCAAAAGTGCTTTCCCACTTAAGTTACATATCAACAAAACCTGATAGGCTCGAAAATCATCTGAGATCAGGGATGCAGCGTGCGATGGCAGATTTCTCTTGTTGTACCATTCAAAAATAGCTTTGCGGTAAATAAATAGCTACCACGATGCATCATAGTCAAGTGTTAGATGCTTAAATAGAACACATTTCCTACAGTCCCATCCTAAATCATGGTATAGTGTTACTGTGTAGCTCAGCCAGTATGAGTTGGATGAGTGTTTTGTTTTTGTTTAGTCTCAGCTTTTTGTTTAACAGGACATTTTTTAAAAGGTTGCGTGAAACTTTGTAGAAACTGTTGTGATCTGGCAACTAAATGTGTTTGTGGGCGAGGCTCAAACCTCTAAACAGACTTGTGTAAGCCCAATTAAACGACCCGTGGACACTGAACGACTGATTTCTGTTTTGGACAGAACAGCAGTTCATTCATTTGAGGCAGATGCTGATTAATAGGTAGAATTTAAACAACATATCGCACATCTCTTGACATGCAGTCATCCAAACAGTGATTTATACCAAAGCTACATGCCTTTAAACCACGTTTTCCCTTCATAAATCAACACAATGCTGATTACGTGTTATTATTATTATTAAGAGTTGAAATATGTTCTCCGGTTATTAACTTGATTATTTATTTGGTTATAATAAATTTTCACAATGTGCATCATATCCAAAAGTTGACATTGTCTTAATGAAACAGTCATACACAGATTTAGGTTATTGTCTGTTTTCGGTCGCTGTGGCTCAATCACCATATTGAGAGGCTTCTGTCTGCCGAATACTTATTTTGTCTTCTTCCGTTTTTTTTAACAACTGCTGCAGGCCTCACACCCCTAAGGAGTGCCAGCGTCAGGTGGAGCCACCGGAGCTGCTGATGACAGCTTGTTCCAGACACTGTAAGAACGGACGCTGTACTCCCACCGGCAAATGCTGCTGCAACCCCAGCTGGGAAGGACAATTCTGCCGAGTCGGTAAGAGTGCATCTGTCACCCTTAGCGTATAACATGGTCCAACATCCACGTGTTCTTTCACTCCACATGTGGAAATGATGTTTAGTAATATCTGCCATAATTTTCCTAATAAGAAATCAGAGTACGTCTGAATAAAACGAAGTTTAAAGTGTTTTCACTCTCTCACACCCTGTGACTGTAGCCAAATGTGAACCAGCCTGCCGCAATGGAGGAGTCTGCGTGGAGCCCAACAAGTGCCTGTGTAAGAGTGGCTACTCCGGCAACCAGTGTGAGAAGAGCGAGCGGGGTATGCCCAACGACCAGGAGAACGGCGGGATAGTGGACCACATCATCGACATGACCTCGTACCTCTTAGACCTGACCAAGTACGTCGTATAGTGGTGCGCGGAGGGGGCCGCTCCCCATCATCCATCCTCAAGTCTACACACATCTACCTTTCGCCCTCAAAAGACTCTTAAAGAGGTTTGCTAAATGTGGCCTCTTAATTTCCCCTCACATTCACACGGGCAAGCAATCACACACACACACACACACACACACACACACATACACACATGCAGGACCCCATCAGACTGCTTTTAAACCACATCACCATACCAAGCTTTTCCTCTCCTTACCTATAAGCTACTTGTTCCTGAGCACCAGGCCTGGCATCCAAGCCGTGTTCACATTTCAGAGAGCCCTGCAGACAGCTGATTGATGAGTTCCACTAAGACATTTCCTCTGCCGCTCTGAAAACGCCTTCACTGGCTCCACAGGAACAGGAACTCTGCCGGAGCGGACTGTTGAAACCCAGAGACTTTTATGCTTCCTTACGAAAAATGGAGTTTGAGGCATTTTAGTGGAGACAGTTGATTATTCAGGAGTTCATTAAGGATTCAGAATTGGGTGGCTCAAGATGCAGTTTGTGTTCACGGTCCGTTGAAAACCTAGCAAAGAAATAAATGCCTACGTACTCAGACTGTGAGCACGAGGCATGCGTCTCATAGACCCTGCAGTGCTTTTTGCTTTACTATTCCAAAAGCACTAACAAGAGGAAGGCTGTGTTGACTCATTTATGTTGTGTGGGTACATTGTCATAAACAGCAATTTACAGTATAAAGAACGTATCACTCATTTGCTATCAGTGTACAGAGAGGATCTACACACAGACGTAGGAATGAGCGAGTTGAGAACATTGTACTTTGTCAGCGCCAGTTTCATGCAATTTGAACGGAGTGTTCGACTCCCATGCACTGTATCGTTTTCCTTTCATTCACTTTTTTATTCAAAATGAATTTCAACATTTATTAAAAGCGCAATAAGAGTAGTTTCAGCTCCACACGTTCACACAGCACACTGTCACAGGTATGGATTAACAAACTCCTTTCATTGCGTCACACACTGAAGCAGAAAGCTGAAGTCAAAACTACAAAGGGAAGGGATGAAACGCGCTGATGTATATTTCCAATAGAGCTTACCTACTTAGCAATACAAGAAAAAATCTACAAAAAAATCTATAGCATTACTATTGTTATCATAGAGGAGGGTTTATTTTTTTAAGCGTAATAATATATGGGAGAATATGGTGTTTATAGAAAGCAATTTTACACTAAGCTCGTCAGTTCATGTCATTTCATGTTGTACTTATACATATGCAGCTTTTATAAAAGACACGCGAGGATGTTTTCTTTTTTCGCCCAGGGTACAAGTAATGCATGTCTGTGCCTGCAAAGAGTCATTCGGAGCAGTTGGTGAAGCCCATCTAAAACCCACCCACCCCCACCCCCACAGCAAGACCGTCAGAATTGTGTTTCTGTAGTAAGATGATCAAAGATCCCGTCAGGCCACCAAGTCAGTGTGGAAGGAGCTCAGAGGCAGGGCTGGCATTAACCTGAGGAAGAAAGCTCAAATTCTCTTGTGAGCATTTCCAGAGTAAGGGCAAGAAATTTTAAGGATGTGTTTGTTATTATAGATGCATATATAGATGCATTCTTTTAAACCGGAGACTCATCCTAATAAGAACATTTGATTTTTTTATTTTTCTTTTGCCACTTCACTTCCTGTAAAGCCAGTCTTCCCAGAACTGACAGCTGTTGTTTTAACCATTTTTAAGGCAAATATTTATCCTTGTATTTTATCCACAGCTTTTATTTTGAAAATCTAGTTTCAATAACTTGATTTTCAATTGAAGTTTAGTGGCCATAAATGATGTGCTTGTTGTTCGTCTCCTGCTTTCCTTGTGTTTGCTGAAATAAAACAACTGTACCTGGTCTTAAAACATCAAAAAGGAATTCATGCTGTAAAATGGAAAATTATAATTTTTTAGCACTTAATGTGAAAGTTGCATTGTAGCTGCTGAGACGGCGTGGTGTGAATAGAATAACCATTTTCATTATTTAAGTAGTTACACAAATAAAATAATTATTTAAATTCTCTATGTTGTTTTTACCATTGTACTGTATGTGACAATTTTGTATTCCTGTATTGTAAATAAAAGTAGGGATAACTTGGTTTCTCTTCAGAAATATCAATATGTCTATTAAAATGTATAGCATGTCTGAAATATTTGGCTCTCTTGTTTAAGATGTTTAAAAAATTATCTATTTTTAAAATTGTTTTCTCATATAAATTTTCTAATCAGTTGATAATGTAAACCATTTCATAAATTTTTTTTAACAGTTAAAATTCAGCAACTTGGAGCAACATAACTATTAATGTAACTATTAGGAGTGAAAACATTTAATGAATGACTTATGAAGGAGTGGTACATCCATTAAAGGGTTCCCTATTCAATCAGAGCTTAGTGAAAAAGGAGCAACCTTCACGGATGAAAAATGAAGCCAATGCAGCGATAACGGAGACTACACCTCTGTAGGTGCCACTTCAGGCTGGGTCCTAAAGGGAGTCAGTCCCCACAGACTCCCATGTTAAACTCAAGCTCAACTTAAAGTATTGAAAAGTGTACAAAGTAGTACTGGCCTGTGTGGATAGTGTGTTCCACATAACAAGTCTTGAGTGTGATGATTTATATTTAAACTCATCCAGCTGGATAACTGAGTTAAGGGCAGGGTGTTTTTGATTGACAGGTGTCCTTATACAGGTAAGTTAAGGTGATTAGCATCTGCTAGGCCTCATCCACTACTTTGAGTCTTTAAATTGAACCATTTCACTGTGTGAATTCACTTAGCACTAATTAGCCAATGTAAAATGCCAGAAATCAGTGGTAGATAGATACACCCATCTTTTACACTGTGTGTGGTACCAAGTATTACATACTAACTGTTAAAGTAAAATAACATAACAATCCCATTAATTATCCACATCCATTCACCACAGTCATTTGGGTGACTTCAGCTGATGGAGGAATCCAAACACTGTGTTGATTCAAGCTGGACTCAGACAGTGACCATAATGACGAAGTCCCTCAGCGAGTAATTTGGTAGCACTCCAACAGGAAGCAGTTCAATAATCAGACCGCAAAATCATCCTTTCACAGTAGCATGTGATTACATCGCTTTTCAATCACACCTAGGGCAATCCCTCCATGTTTCTTCATGCAGCTCAGCTTAACGTCCCTGTACACTGGGAAAGTCCTGTTCCCACTACTTTTCTCCTGCATCTCCACTGTGTCAAAATAAAAAATATAGAGACATAATGAGTTCCATTTGAAGTAGGAAGTTAAAATTTCCATTTCTCAGACTAAACTTTTTTCAACTGGAACGCTCAAGTCCGATTTCCAGCTCAAAAAGTCGAAGCAGTCCCACCAACCCTCAGTTAGCAATCCAAGATGGCGGTTACAAACATAAAAACACATGCTCTACCTCGCTAACAAGCAAAACAAATCCTGTTTTTCTTGGTTTTCTGACTCTATTACTGGAACATTCCCATCTAGAGAGTGATGTCAAATCCAATATCCGACTTCTGAGGTAAATAGAACACGGCATCATTGTGGGTAAAAGCACGGAGGAGCATAGAGCTTAGCTAAACTGCTCCTTTTCAAAGCGCTGTATCCTAGCACATAATAGCAAATAGTATGACCTCAGTTTAGTAATTTGGGACAAACATTTCAAGCAGTAACTCGCAGCACGAATACCACACTGAAAGTCTGATGCTATGGGGTGCATGACCCCATGGGTGTCGAATGTTGCACTCCTGACCTGAGGCATGGACTGTTAGCATAGCCGCTGTGGGATCTTCCACTGAGAACTGCTTTTTTGACTCTGAGTTGAAGCCAAAGACCCAGCTCCCATCACCAGTAAAGATCATTGACATGAATGTCAGGTCATTTCACAGAGAGTGATGATTGAGCCACAAGTGCAAGAACCACAGAGCAATCTAAAAATAGCAGGAGCACTGGAAGCTATCCAGATGTGCAAGAGGACACGACCTTGAAAGGGGAAAAAGCCCAAATTAAAACCAGGATTTTTGGGGGGGGTTTGGCTCGAGGCATTGAACTTTATAATTGTATTTCCTTTCATGTCACTTTTTCCTGTAATTTGCACCAAATTTTATGCTAAATTGCTGAACGCTTCTTGGAACTTATTGGAAAGTTAACATATTTCCTGTCTCGCCTTCAGCATGTTTCCTGTCTGTGTCTATTTCCTCAGTATAGTTACTAAATGCAGGCCTTTCATAAAATGAAGCGTTAGCGAAGATTTTGGATAAATCTGTCAAAACGGGATGGTAATCAAAGAAAAAAAAGCACGTCCTTTGGCATATTGTGAGTTTCTGGTAACTCAGCTGCAACATTTCCACTGTCGGTTTTTCCTCCGGCCAGGTAAGAAGAGTAAAGAAGAGGATGCTGAGAAAATATTTTAAGTTAAACCGGAGACAGCGCGCCTACAAACCGCAGATTTTCCCTTCATTCTCGCTTCAAATGGAAAAGCTGCCTTCAGAGCTGTCAGTGAGGAGCGAGCCCAGTGATGGCTGCGATGTCGTCATGCAGCGTCATGCCATCGCTCAAAGTTCAGGCTGGGAAAATTCCTCATCTGAAGTGGAAATTCTCCACTCTGTTTTTCGGAAGTACACAAACAGGTCCGAGCATGGAGGCACACACGCAAGAGCCACTGCTGATGGCAATATTAATTTTCTTCTCAAAATACCAATGAGGCTTTTGTGTTGTGTAATGATAAGTGAGCGGAGACCACCCACCTCACTCTGGTCTCACTCACTCACACACACACACCAAAGTGCACGCACTGCCATATTTAGAGTAATGCGATACTAAGTTGTCTATGCAATGTTCAGATCCAATCAAAATTGCATAAAGTGGAACTGTCCAATAGTGCTGCGAGGTCCAACATATATTTTAGTTTATACACTATCAGTGGCATGAATCATTTCTTTTCATTTGGAATAGTTTTCTTTTTCCTTCCCAACGGGCCCTTGTCTGGCTATCTTTCCCAAACAGTGTAACCCAGTACTTTGAATAAACATGAGGAGCCTGTATACCAAATATTTGCAGGACTGAGATGGCTGGAAGTGCATGCTATAATACTGTATACATGACTGCAAGAGTCAGCGCAAGCAATACTTATAGGGTAACAGAAGGAGACCCACGGAGCAGCAGAACAATAGCCCCGTGATTAAAACGAGACACGTCATTCCTTTTCTCCTCAGCCAGAACAAAGCAAATAATTCGTTACGCTCTATCTACTTGTGTTTCTATTTTGTAGTAAGTCGCCAGTTACTCTCAGGACCGCAAATGATAATTAATACCTCTATAAATAATTAATAGATGCGCACAAGGAGTAAATTAGACTTACTGTGCAAGACATTAACAGATGAGACTGATTAAACTGTTGTACTAATAAATCTACTGTGACAGTCCCTGTTCAGGCTGCCAGTGTGTGTGTGTGTCTCGGGTGTATCTGTATGTGTTGCTATTAAGGTGCAAGAGTCTGATTGCCTAAACAGTCTGGAGCATCTAGACCCTGTTCTCCTGTAGGGTGTAGAAACCTCAGCACAAGCACTACACAATGTTTAGTTAGCTAGTTAACTTAAACACATTTATTTTGTAAGCTACTAATAATTTTATTTTGATGGTGCTGGTGAACCATTTCCCATTGCTGTCACGGCTTGTTGGTTTGCACTAGCCTTTCACTGCAGTGCATAAAATATATTGCTAAAAAATTTGATTCCTTCCTGATTTATAACTGTTTTATGGATTTGTCAAGGCACTATTCTCTCTATGTGTCTAATTTTAATATTAGACAAACCAGAGTAAATACAAAAAGCAGTTTTTAAATGATGGTTTCAATAATAATGGGGGAAAAAGCTAACAGAGTGCTGTGTGTAAACTATCAATTAACTGTGATTAGCCACATTTTTGGAAAGTTGAGTTCAGTTTCTCTAGTCACACCCAGCCCTGGTTACTGCCAGACCTGGTGAGTAGAACCTGTCTAATAAAGTGAAGCAGGCTAAATGAGTTAAAAAAGCAAAATCATGCCACAAAACAAAAAAACTGCTGAAAAACAACATCAAAGACAGTCTGGAAAGTGTTACAAATTTCTTTATAAGGCTTTGGGACTCTAGCAAACCACAGTGAGAACCATTATCCGCAAATGGAGAAAACTTGAAGCAGTGGCGAACCGTCCCAGGAGTGACCGGCTTACGAAAATTACTCCAAGAGTGGGAGAAAGTGACCGATCCAGGAGGTCACAGAAGAATCCAGAACAACAGGCCTCCTATCTCTCTGTTAGGATCAGAGTTCATGATTCAACATTAAGAAATACACTGGGAAATTTCCAAGGAGAAAATGAACACAAATGCTTATGACCGATGGGCACCAGGGGGTCACTGACCAGTTTCTAGCCATGCATGACCGGGGCTTTAGCGATCACTTTTATAGTGATTTCCAGCAAACTTCAGCAATCACTTGCCAAGCTGTTGGAGAGTACTCATTTTTCCCTAGCAACCAGTGGTGGCCAGGCCTGTCACCTACCAGTCTCCAGCCCTGTGTTACTCAGCATTAGCCCTTTGATAGACTGGCGACCTACACCACCTCTCCCCCTATGACAGCTGAATTCCCCCCTGTAAAAAACTTGAAAACATTATTTGAAAACTCTTTCTCTCTCTGTGCAAATTTCAGAGCACGACACATGTAGAAAGGGGACTTAGTGAAGATAAACAATAAAAAAAAAAGTTTGGTCCCTTATACCCAATTTATGCTTCAGCAGGAAATCAAACCCCTCTGAACCCTGGGTTACGTCGTAGGCACTACAAAAGTCAAAATCAGGCTGTAGACTTCAGCTTTATAACAAAAGCTACAGCAGAAATGTGCAAGTTCAGGAACACGTGGCCATTTCTGCAGTGGATAAACTATATATAATTTCCTTTTTATAATTTGAGTCTGTTTAAAACGGGAGAAGGCCTAATTTCTCAACAGTCTTTTTGTGGTTTTGAGTGTAGTATGAGGAATATGCTGCACATATACGATTTGCCGCTTTAAATAAAGCTGGTAGATCCATTTTTTAGACCACCCTGGGTGATGTTTCCTTAACTATTCCCCAGAAAAACGAGACGTCTCGAGGGTTTTTCCTTGTCGGGCACTTCCTTTCCTTAACAAAGCCAATTTATACTGTGTTATTTCAAATGACAACTCAGACGACTGCGTTTTCGTGGCACCACCCGTGACCTCACATGTCAACTTTCTGAAAACATCTCCTGATGTTCATTAGGATTGCGACATCCCTTCATATCTTGTCTGACTTTCCCTGCAGCACTGTCTTCCACTGTGATTTCACTGTCCTCACCACAATACCACAAAAATCACAGTTAAATTTAGAGTGTGTTTGTACATTTAGCTGAGTTTGTGGTGACGGGTTAACTTTTGAAATCATGGTGTCTTGTCAAGGAAGGAGCTTGGGAGCAACAGTGATGTTTCTTCTGCATTCACAAAGAAAATGAAAGGAAAAAAAAGGTTTCTTGTGATTTAAAATAGATTAAAAAGCAAAAACGTATTGATTTATGTGATAACTTTTGAATGTGGAGTGTGTGAAGGTTGCTTCTGAGCTTGCATGTCTGCAACTGCATGTGTTAATTGAAGTTTTCCAGGTGTTTATCAGGTTTTGTCACAGTGCTAATTGTAGTGTATTCCTTGACCTCATGTGTTTACTCCTGGCGGCCTCACTGAGTACTACTGCTGAAATCTTACCTCCCCCTGTCCCCCGATCTCTTACTAATGAGGACACGCTTTCCAACCAGGCTGCTGCTGCGCCTTCCCTCCTCCCTCACCAAGCTCTCCATTCATCACATAACAAAACAAACCACACGCGCCGACCACCTTGGAGGAGGTTTGGGTGGATATCAGCTGTTGATTTTGTCTTTTTTTTAAATTATTATTATTATCTTAGAGATTTTTTTTCACTGCTCTCAACCCTGCGCTTCTTTATACCTCTGCTCTCTCGTGTTTCCCCCAGTTTAACTCAAATTTCCCATTCTCAAGCACTTCCTCAGCACTCGTATTTATCCTCTTCATCCCCATCTCCATCCTTTCTTCATTCCTTCACTCCCCCACCCCCTTCCTCCTCCTCCTTCCTCTCTTTCGGCTCCTGGATTCGGAGCTTGTTTACTCTCCCGGACCACAGCACTGACTCGCATCCATGAAATGATGCAATTAAGGTTCCAACTGGGGCTCAATCTGTCATGTTAACACATGCTAAACCCCCACAGAGAGCCCAGAGCAGCACTGAGTGTTGGCCGACAGGTAAGAGTGACGGGGGTGAGGGATGGAGGTTGGAAAAAAAAAAGGGGAGGAAGGGGGGGCAGGAGTTTCATGTCCTGAACTGCAGAAGAAACAAAATGTTCCAGACAGGATTCAACTGATCTGTGATGTCAAAGGAGAATGACGAGAGGGGATCCTGTCAAAATTTAAATTTATTCTCTCCTGATGGAAAAAAAGAACAGCTTGACAGACCTGATGATGTGCGTCTTGATGGAGTTTAAATGTTGGATGGCAGGTTCTGTTGAGCAGAGACTCTTTTTACAAGCAAGATGATCGGTGCCAAAGTCCGATTCTTTACAAGTAAACACTATGAATGCGCTTTATGTGTTCATTTCTAGCACAGTGTTAAATGAAGCCAGTGCATGAGCGACATTCAATGAACTGCAATTCCTCAAATGGCTAGCTATACCTCGAACTGGGTTCTCAACAACATGGTGGCTGCCAAGAGGTTCTCAAGGGTTCGTTCCCTTGAGAACCTCTTGGCCACCTGAGAGCCGCTGACCCAGGGAGAAATCCTCCACTGGTATTTCGTTCACAAAGATCTCAGTTAAGCTGGTTATCGGTCTTTGAGAGGACAGTGAAGGTTCATAAATGTGTGTAAATTTGCATGCATCACATATTTGTGTGTGTGTGTAAAATCCAGTCTATATGAGCGTTTGCGTGGCTGTCAAAGATAACATGGCGCTCTTTGCCTGCTTCCCCTCTACGATCCTCGGGCGGGCTAGGTAAACAGCTGATGCCGGCTGGAATGGACCACCTAAGTATAAGTTTCCACGTGGGGGTATATTCTCAAAGCAAAGCGAGGAAATTTTCCAAAACACATTAAAAGGAGTTATGCAAATGGTTTACGGCAGTGCTCGTGTGGCTGTATTGTTAAATTAATCTGTATACACTGCGGCTCATCTTGGCAGGACCTTTTGTTTGTCTTCACTCTTAATCTGCAGGGCTCATCTCAAGCTTACATCACTAAGAGTCAACAGAGGGATATCCGCCGCAGTCTTACCGCTAACACTTGAGCTAACACTGGGGTCAAATAGTCTGTGTGTGTGTGTGTGTGTGTGTGTGTGTGCAGGAAACCAGCCATGTTCACAGGCACCTGACCACTGCAGCAGAGCAAACGTCCCCGGTTTTGCTGCTCTTCTGTTTGGTTTCTCCCAATTAGAAATGGCCAAAAACAATTTTCTAGTTCTGTGTAACCAGCAAGCACTTCATGATGATGACGCCTTTGCACATATTTACTCTTCAAACACTCACTCCCCAACAAGAAATAGAGAGGAGGAAAAGGAAAGTGAAGCACAATTGATTTCTCGGTGCTTGCAAAGATGTGGTTTCCTCCAGGAGAAGTGAGCCGTTGCTTGCATCAGCCTGTCCGTGCTTCTGTGTCCAGGCCGGTGAACTCTGCCAGATGCCTGCCACCTTCTTATCTGTACCAGCATGGCCTGTTCTCCTGTGCTGCATGCGCCAAACAGTTTATCACACACCACTGGCAAATAGGCTGGGGTCTTGCACAAGTGATAGCGCAACACACAGACTCACAAAACGCATTTATATGCATCCTTGGAACAAAAAAACGTGCACAAGCATGACGGCGACGCGTATGCAGACAAATGTAGACCTCTTCATGTAATCGTTTTACACTCAGGACTCTCGATCAGTTTTGCCTAGGCAAGGCAAAAGTCAAAACCTGATTACATCAGTTTAAATGGCTGAAATTATGTACAGATGCAGTTGAGATGAAACTGCATCTGACTTTCAGATGCGGATGGCTAACTGGAAGCAGAGAGTCAGAGCGGGCGTTGCTTTCTCTAAATTTCCAAAAGATATACAAATCATGGAAGTGCAGTTCCTCAAATGGTTAATCCTACTTTTGATGTTTCCAAGAAAAGTGATCTAAAGCAATGTGACTGATGTTTTTAACCCACTGAAGGAGAAAAGAGTTGCAAAGGTTCTCCTCAATTTGCTCGATATTATTTTCAAAGTTATTTATGATGAACCGATAAAATAAAACGTGACAATTCTTAGCTTACCTTCACACCAATGACTGTGGTTCAAACCCACAAGACGTCCAGTACATTCCCAGGTTCCTTTATAGCCACTAGGTGCCTGCCGTGTTAATTCACTCAATTTCAACTCCGGGCCATGTCTATGGTGTTGGTGCCTTTTAAAGTTTATTTAATTATCCAACAAATCAGTGCATTCAGGCATGTAGACATGGTCAAGATTAGCCTGCATCAGAACGAGGAAGAAAGGTGATTTCAGTGACTTTGAACGTGTCATGCTTGTTGGTGCCAGACAGGCTGGCCTGAGTGTTTCTAAAACTGCTGATCTGCTGGGATTTTCCCCAAACAACCATGTGCAGGGTTTTACAGGGAACGGTGTGAGAAAGAGAAAAACATTCAGTGAGTTCTCGGAAATGCCTTGTTGACATCAGAGGTCAGAGGAGAATGGTCAGACAGCTTTGAGCTGATAGGAAGGCAGTAGTAACTCAACCAAAGCATGCAGAAGAGCATCTCAAAACACTCAACATGTTGAACCTTGAAGCAGATGGGTTACAGCAGCAGAAGACCACACCAGTCACCGCTGAGATTTGCACGGGCTGACCAAACCTGTGACATTGATGGAGACGTCAGAATCTGACCACCAGACCCTGTCTGAGTATTGTTGCTGATCATGTCCGTGCCTTTCTGACCACAGTGTGCTCATCTTCTGATGACTGCTTCCTGCAGGATAACACACCATTACACAAAAGTCATCATTTCAAATAGTTTTTTTGGACATGACGATGAATTCACCCTACTCAAATGACCTCAAATGTCACTAGGCCTCAGTCCAATAAGGCATCTTTGGGATGTGGTGGAACAGGAGATTCACATCATGAATGCACAGCTGGAAGGTCTGCAGCAACTGTGCGATGCTCTCATGCCAAAGTTTTTAGCTCTTTTTTGAATCTCTGCCATGAAGAATTAAAGAAGTTCTGAAGGCAAAAGGAGGTCTGAGCCGGTACCAACAAGGAGGATATGATAAAGTGTCCATTACGTGTATGGACTAGTCGCACCTTGCTACTGAAGTTGGTTTGTGGTATCTGTCAAACATCAGCGTGTTTTGTGAGCATGTGTTACTACGATGGCAGGAGTGTTTTTACACACACCGCACTAAGTTCTGCTAATCTGCTTTCAGTTTCATACCTACTGTACAAACAATAAACTGCTGAGTAACACACTGCAAGAAATTAAATAAACTCTATTTCCTAAAATGATTAACTATTCCTTTGAGGTCTGACATTTGATTAGGGAAGTCTTTTAATGTGTCAACATTAAAGAAAGGGAAAAACCTCTTAACTTGACTAATAAATCAACACTGACTGTGTAACAAAGAGGCAAAGAAAGCCTTGGTAAACAGAAATCTGATTGTTTATGGTCCTGCCAGCACAACAAATTGCAACCGTACATGGCCTCTCAGTCAAACCCACACACAATCACCCAAATGCGCCCCTATTATTCGAACTGCAGTGACAGAATGCACTCTACAAAATGAATCATAAATAACTCAAGTCGCTTTTACCCAGAAATGGAAGATTACAGACTTTTCTCTGTGAAATATTGCACTGAAAAAGAAATATGGCCCATTTCTTCTTAGGAAATATCAGCAATTCATTCTCATTGGTGCCACATAAGAGGAAAACCACATTTGGTATATAAATTTTCTTAACAATTTCCTGGTAGCTTTTTTTTTTTTTTTTTTTGCATGTTTAAGGGTTATTCTTTGGTGCTGCCTCACCATTGCCAAAGCTTTAATCCTCGTTTTGGTACACAGACTGCCTGTGGTGGTGGTGTACTGTGTGCATCCTAATCTCTCCAAAGCTCTGTGTCTAATGGCTGCACTGCCTCTCTGTACACTGTGTACTTCCACTTTAGCTACAGCCTAACAGCCATGACAAAGTGGTGACAGGAGGAAAAGACTGCGAGGGAAGAAAGCTAAAACTTTTCAGCCACAGTGACTGTAGGCATATTCAAGTTAGACTTTGACGTTTCCTGATACCTGCAGGATCTGGGTACAGATTGATCTTCTTTCATTATTCTTTTGATTGTTTCAACACTTCAGTTGCTGTACCTTTAAGGAGTACCATCACTTCCTCTCCAGTGTCAGTGTCTCAGTGAAATGCAGGTTTACCTTCCCCGCGAGGACCCAACCTCACCTGTTTCTGACGACTCTCTGGCAGACAAGCCAGTCTTCCTTCACCTCGCCCTCCACTCTTCGCGAGTGCTGAACGATACTGCAAAGTTTGGTACCGATGCCAAAGTTAGTATAGGAGGAGTACTGCCGATTCCACTTGGATGAGTTTGGATGAGTTTCTCCCACTGAAAACACTACATCCAAATGAACAGAATAAACCTTTTGGAATTTACTTACCTGGATGATGGAGCATGCATCAAGACGATATGCATAACCTACAAAAACAGCTTATGTAGGGAAGAGTTGTGTGTCATGAATCATGAGAGGAATTATCATTAATTTTCAAATTCTGAATACATTTTATTGACCACTAAATCACTAGGATTTTTAACTTTCATAATAATGAGTTAACACAAGTTTGTGTCATTATGCAGTTACATGACATTTTAAATTACAAGTGCACCACTGCGTAAGCAACATTCTAATGTAACTTTCAGCTCTTCACATATTTTAAAACCGGGGCTTTTTGGACACCTGAATGTAAACGTACCTGTCTCTAAAGCACTTTGGGTCAGCTTCTGTTGTTTAAATGTGCTGTTAATTTTGCATTATTATTTTTGAAATTATTTATTTTTTATTTATATTATGTGCACTTTTTTATTATTATTATATTTTTTATATTATTTTAAAAATGATTTAACTCACTTCAGTGAATGTAGTGGATAGAACATTTATTTTTGCCTTTTTCTGCATTTTCTTTTCTCTCTGGAAGGTTTAAAACTCACCTGTCTGCATACCTATGACTCTGTGCTACTCCCATCAGCAGTCCATATAATTCTAATATAGTAAATACTTTTACATTTACATTTGAGTCTGTTATTCCTGTTTCTTCACTCTTGTGCAGAAGCAGTTTGCCTGCATAGTCTGATCATCTGCAGCCCACAATGCTGTTTGCAGCTTAGTTCAGGCTCAGGTTCCAGTTCTATCACGCATAATTGCAGCTCAAGCAACGTTAATTTGAAGTGATCTACTCTGAACCCTCTGCAGCTGAACGCTGCCCTCACACAGCGCTCTGGGTTTAGGTCTGCATTATTTTCAGCAACATTTGCCGCAACAAGCACTTTTCACGTACACAGTTTGACAGTTATTGTATTTCATGTCATTCAGCATGAAAATATGCCAGTCCACATGAATGTGATGAAGTCATGCAGTTGAAATGAAGAAGTTAAAAGATGAAGACGTGTTTTCCTGAGTCATGTTCATTTATTTATGCCTGAACAGCCCAGTGTTAAATACTTTGTCAGGACTCCTGGTGTTTCAGTGATGTGTACACACTGTTCTTTGGTATTGGTGCCATATCACGGTCTGAGAGCAAACAGTCCTTTTTAAAAAAGCAACAAAGTTTACATGAGGAGGATGGACAGGCAACAGTGACAAGAATCAAAAGACGGGGTAGTTTTTTTCACTTAGTTCGGTTACACTCTTAGTTTCAGACACCAAAAGTACTTGGTAAGATTAAGATAGCAATTCTAGTTTTCGATAAAATATGCCGATGTACACCGTCAACCTTGCATTTTGTCATATGAAGCTTAAAGAGACATTAAGAAAAAGCTTGAAGAGCCAAATAGAAGAATGCTTTCTGTACAATACTTCAATATTCAGGGTCTGGTGCTGTAGTCTGGTTATGGCAGAGAGGCGGGAACACTGCTTTATTTGTACAGCTGAGCACACCTACAGCCAGCTTTGGACTTTGCCTTTAAGGAATAACCTTCTGAATAAAGCATAAATCAGATAACTTAGTAGGTACATTTGTTGCAATCTCTAGACAATCAGTGCTGAAGCTAAGCTAGCTTGGAGCACACTTACCGCATGGATATGCATCCATGTCGGTGGCATTGCATCCTGTTCCATACTTTGCACAACGTCAACAACGGGGGAATTTCGGTAGTTTGATCTGGTCAAGGGTGCAGGCCTATCCCAGCTACCACTGGGCAAGAGGGTACACAAGGGTACACCCTGGACAGGTTGACAATTTGACGCAGGGCTGACACAGAGAGACGGACAACCATTCGCACTCACATTCACGCGGACATGGACAATTTAGAATCACCAATTAACCTAACCCCAATATTTACATGTCTTTGGACTGTGGGAGGAAGCTGGAGTACCCGGAAAGAACCCAAGAAAACATGGGGGGCCTTTCTCTACACAGACAGGGCCCGGCCAGATGGTGGAGGCGAACTTGGGACCTTCCCAAAGTCTTAGAAATGACTTTGTGACTTTGATTTATTAAATCATTTAAAACGTGTGAAAAATGTGCAAAAAAAATAAGAAATTAGGAATGGGGCAAACGCTTCGAAGCACTGTAAATGCACATATCAGACCAGAATGATAAAGAAGATTTAAAGTTGGTAACAATAGCCCGAGAAGCCATTTTTCCCCCTCCAGGCTGTTGCACTGTTTTCCTGCCAGAGCCACCACTATGGTCCTCATCGGGCCCTCACAGGTGTCCTCCCTGGTGACCTCATCTCTGACCTTCAACCTTTAGCCCCTCGCACCTGACTGATTCCTTTGCATACTCTCTCTGAACTCTGACCTCAGACTGTTTATCATCCTGGGGTCACCTGCTAAAACCATCAAACAAAAAGTATAGTAGTTAGGCAATGATGAGGTCTCAGCACAGCTCCTCATACATCAGAAAAACTCCCTTAAAACATCAACACACCCTAGCATTTTTTGTTCTGTCCTATTTTCTCGCATTGAGGCCTATTTCCTAAACCAATTTCAAGAGTTGTTATTTACATGTACAATACAGCAAATCATGTACGACTCTTTATGTTGTGATAACAGTTTCTTTTTGTCCGGGTATAGAAAGAGAAACTCACAAAGTGTTAAGGAATGTCTGTTCCTTTCATATCACGTAAAGAACATACACATGCATAAACACACTCATGGACGTTTACACATGCTGATATTCATATATTCACATGTGGATTAGAACCAGACGTACGCGTGTTTCTGCACATGAATAAAACAAGAGGAAGCAGTGTGCACATGTAGTGTGTTTATCATACATGAAGTTACAAACTTGGTTCAGAGACATTACATGTTTTATCGATTCATCCTGTAGAACAGTTAATTTACCACAGACACAGACTTTTCAGTGGGGACTGGACATAGACTGTAAATAAAAGATGGCTAGTGAAGTCGTGAAGTGAAGCACTTTACCTCTGGTTGCAAAAAAAAGGAACTAGGTTTTAAGCCTTTAAATTATGATGCAAATTAGTGTCAAAAAGAAGGACTAACCTGCAGCACCTGCAGCCTATTTTCAGATTAATAAGGCTCTACCACATGAGAGTGCAGTATCCTTGAGTTTTGTCTATCATCACATCTGGTTTTAAAACACCAAGGTGGAGACAGCAAAACTGCTCAAATTGTGCCTTTATTCTGAATTACAATGTGGCACACTTATTATTTTCCAATAACCTTTTCCCAGATATCAATCTTAATGCATGTTCTGGTGCTTAGTGACTATATCCTGCATTAGGTTAACACATCTATTTAGTCCTGCTGGAGAACATCTGTGTCATCAGTCTCTATAGAAAATAGGTGTCATCGGGAAAAGCACGAGTCCAAAGTGCTCTATCAATAATGACTCAGCCTTGATGGAACTTAAAGAGACTAATGACAAGAGCGTGTCGCTCCCAGCGTCACATATGGACATTTGCAAAGAACCTCTTGGTACTGCATTTAAATGCACTGGGTTAGCGTTAGCGCTCTAAAACCAAAACCTTCACCTTTTCCTAACCAAGCAGTTTTTGTGCCAAAGCCTAACCAAGCAGTGAGTAACAATGAAAGAGTTTATACATTATCAATATAAAACAGCAGAATTTGCTAGCAACATGAATGCCCTTGGATGTGCACACTTGCACGTCCATAACAGAAACTATACAAATGTTGAAAGCAGGTGTTTTAGTGCCCCGTCAGGTGCAGTCAACTGAATGCCTTTCCCCCCTATCGGCTGTTTAATCTGATCTCTGCTGGGCAGCTACTGCGCTAAGAACACCAGCGTTCTGTGTGAGTACTGATAACAGATTGATAGAAATGTGCCCAGAGCTGCAGCGCTGGAAGTTAATTTTTAATAGGATTCAAAGAGGATGTGGCAGATAACGAGGACTTCGTGATCTCTGTGTTCTGGATTTAAACCTCTGGGTGCTGTGAGGCCTTTCTGTGTGGAGTTTGAATGTTCCTACTATGCCCACCCGAGTCCAGAGAACTAACTTGTTTGGTTGACTGACAAATCTAAATGGACTGTAGTTACTGGAGTGTGTTCTTCTCTGTTCTAGACATGAGGGCTAGTGACCTGTCCCGGGTGTCCTGACAGCTGGAATAGTTTCCAGCACCCTGCAAGTTAAGAAGCAGTTAAGAAAATCCATGAACTATGTCAAAAATGGATGTCGTTCAAAGAGAAATGATTCCATGACTTTCTTACACATATTTTTATAATTTCTTTTAACAAAACTGCAATTTATTGTCAAGTGAATCATCTATACATCTGGATATTCCAGAGACTCCAACTAATGAAAACAATTTGCAGAAGAAGCCTGTACAAGGTAGTCTAAATTAATCCATTAGTGACAACGTTCAACTCCAAAATGATTACCAGCAGCTGTAAAATTAAGTTTAATTTGACTTTCCGTGCTTTTTACTTTAAATACCCCTCAAAAAAATGTGAGAACGCATCTGAATTGTCACTTAGCACACCCGCATGTCACTATCACATATGACTAAGTGCATTTTAATAAGAGCAGAAGGGCTCACTGTATGTTCTGTGCGATTAACCACCAAAACTGTTCCAGGAATCGTATTTTCACTTCACAGCGATTCAATCAACTTTATCATTTATGACGGACACGCTGTACTTTGGAGTGAGCTGGGGTTGCGAATGAGCTCTGAATGATATCTGATCTCTTTGTGGGGGCATCCTTTTTCAAGCTGAGGAATCAAAGACCACCAATGTGTTACACCTCTAATGTGGTCAGAGGCAGGGGAAGGCGGTGGGGGGAGAATCTGCAGATTGGCTCAGAGGCACACTTGAAATCTTGATCCTCTCCCACTGCGTCCATGCTGGCAGATGGGAGAGAGCAGAGCTCAACTCCCCCGATCCACTCCTGCACTTGCCACACACTGAGCTAACACCGACAGCGTTTATCATTCTCTCTTCGCTGTCGATGGCCACTTTCCGCTTTCCCCCGTTCCCCCTCGCCGCTTTCCCCCTTTTGGCAGGCGGGATTAAGTTTAATGGTATTGTGTGTGACAGATACGGAGTGAGGTTTGGCACTAATTTGAGGCAGACCACGCACGACCATTTTATGGTTTCTTTCCACCTCGCTCTGTGACATGTGGTGGTGACACGTTTGACAAAAACCATCCAAGGTGAAGGGCTGGGTGGGGCCCTCTGTGTGTGTGGGTTGAAAGTGAACTCACCCTGAACGGCACCTTCTTTCGCCCCACCCAGCACCACAAATAATCCACAAATAATTTCTCTATGAGCATCATTGGCTTATTTTAAAAACTGTGCGGTTTGCAGTCTGAGGGTGTTTATGCTGGTTTTATGGTCTGCTCTGCAGCGGTGACACCCCGGGGCCACCTACTTGCAGTAATCTCATAATTAGCCGAACGGGTTTGAAGGAACATGCCAAATATGTGTTACTTGTTGCTTTGAGGCCAGACAAACAGAGGTGTCGGCTGAGAGCAGAAAAGGTCAATTTTACTGAAAACTGGATGAATGAGCTGAATAATGCTCGAGCGTGGTGGGTAGATGCATAATCAGTTTGGTGTGTGCTTTAAGGGGCGCTGCAGGGAGGCTAACTCATGACATAAACTTATTTTAGAAAGAAATAAAAGACTTTTTACCCGCTCATGCTCATCCATCAGGCAGATGCAGCCTTAAAGCAGGATTTGTGTGTGTGTGTGTGTGTGTGTGTGTGTGTGTCTAGTCTAGTGAGCAGACCACCAGGCCTCTAGACTCGGACCCCGCCTTTGAGCTTAATACAACTGATTGCACTCTGATCAGTCCTGGTAATAGTTAAGGCTTCAAAGACAGCCTCTGAGGCTGCCAGCGGTTATTTCCAACCCTGAGATCTCAGTCCCAACGCTCGGTACTGTAAGCAACAACCAACACTAAACGGAAAAAAAGTGCTAAGCTTTGGTTGGTAGCTATTCTTTCTTTCATTTCTCGTGTACTTTCACTTGCTTTAACCCCAGTGTTACATGTCTCTGTGTCGGTTTTTTGCCTTTTGGTTGTTCCCTCATTTTCTTTGATAGATAAATTTCCGTTGATTGTCCCGTTTTTGTTTTCCCTTCCTGTCTTTGTCTCGTGCCTTTGTCTCTCTGATTGGCTCCACTTGTGTCTGATTACTGTCACCTGTGCCTCATTCCCCACCTGTTTCTCATCCCCAATCAGTCCACTGTTTTCATGTTTTGTTTTGGTTTTTTGGATCGTCTGTTGTGCTGCCCTTGTGGTCTTCTGAGGCCTTTACTCTAAAGAAAAGTTCAACATACCCAGGATATCGTTCCCTTATCTGGATTTTCTTTTCCTCATTGGCAGTCAGGCTAAACGGTCACACAAAGGTGGGGATCAGCTTGATAAATCAACGAGTTTTCCGATCTAGCTGCAAGTGCACTCACATGAAAGAGGTCGCGTCTACTGACAGCAGAACAACTGATTTTACAAAGAAAGATAAAGCTACTATATTAGAACAACATCATGAGCTTAGGAACACAGTACAGTCTGAAAACAATACAGCTGCCTCAGACCAGTCAGCAGCGTGTGTGGCATGTGCTCTGTGAATGTGTATGCACTTTAAGTGCTTTGTTCTGTAAGACTGGAAAGAGCTACTGTATTAAAGTTTGGCCTATTTAAAGCCCAAATCTTTCTTCAGGGTCTCAGTGGGACGTTTTCAGTAGGTTATAAGTGTGGACTGCAGATGGGCACTCAAACACTTTGACTTTGGAGGCACTGTTAGAACAATGACAGCAGCACAAACTACATCTGCTCTTGAAGGCAGTGTGATATGGACTGGAACAAGGCAGTAAGTGGCCCCAGACCAGAGATCTGACTTCTTTGCAATCTCACACCTCAGTCCCTCTTTTATTTCCCTCTTTCGTCCAGGCGCCTCTCTTTGTGTCCCACTCTATAGTTTGCGTCTCTTACACAGGTGAGCTGTCACACCTCTTGCTCTCAGCACCTTACAATTACCCCCTCCACTCTTCAACACTCACACATACAGCTAAATGCCCCTTGGCATGCAAGATAGAAGATAACGCTGCTTTCGAGCACACAGACACTGAAAAACAAGAAGACTTCCGAGGATAGCAGAAGCTAATATGTAGTTCAGAGGTAAAATAGAAACTGTGGTGGAAGAAAATGACCGAACTAAGTCAGCAAGTCTTTGTGGTGATGGCACATTTTGTTTTCTTTTCTCTGGCTGATCATCAGGATGGGTAAGAGGTTTGTGAAAGTATTTCTAGTTGAAGGAAATTTGAATTTGTTAAACTTTCTTAAAAAACGTGGATTTTTTTTCAGTTTTCCCTAAACCTGGTAAAAGTGAACGTAATACCATAAGAATATTGCAAATGCCTTTTAAAAAAAGTAATGGTTGTGACTCTTTCTTCATGTACAGGGTGAACATCTTAAATTAATCCAGTTGCTTTGTGTTAGATCGTTTAATAGCCTGTTAACGTGGAGATTTAAGAGCAGCTACAAATGCTGCTTACATGGTGATCCTGCAGGCAATTGAGTTTTAATACACGTTTTCCGATGAAAGCAAATAATAAGGGAGAAATTGTGATTGTATAGAATAGAAAGACTTCTTTTGTTAAAGACTAGGAATGAGAAAAGTGTTTCATAAGTAGTTACAGTGTACAGATGCTTTAAATGGGCAGCAGTATGCTTGAAAGATCCAATAAAAAATAAGCAGATGGGCATGGTTGAAGTAATGTGAAATCAAAGATGTAGAAAAAACAAAGCCACGTGGTTAAAAAGAATTAAGCTTTTTTTGCTAATAGTATGAGTGTATATGAAACTGTAGAAAGGTCTGACAAAAGTTATAAGAGATTTGAAGTGTGGGGGATTCATATACAGAGGAGCAGAAAAATCCAAATCCAAGTAAAAGATATCATGAAGATTTTGAGACAACATGGAATTTTCATATCTAAATTTCGTTTTGACTGAGTGAAGAAGTTGTTAATGTGGAAGCTAAACTAACCTTTAGTTAATGCTGAATATTCTGTTGTTTGTTTTGAATGCTAACCTAGCTAGCAACCTACCTACCTAGCTAGCCCTTATTTAAAACTGACCTTCTACAAAGTGTTACTGCTCAGCAGACTTCTTGGTGACACCTCCAGGAAGTAATTCTGGGTTAATGAGACGATTCTAAATCTGTTTAAAGGTCTGGAGGTTTTGCAAACACGTGTCCGTTAACCATGTGATGCTAACTGCTCCGCCAATTTGAACGTCTGTCAATTATCATGATATGTACAGTCAAATGATTAAGAATATGCTGACTTCTTTGCAAAAACACTTGCAAACTACTCTCTGAGGATACTAAAACTGTTAGACCTTTGACCTTCAAAATAAAAGTTGCACTATTTGAAACATTGTAGCACTAAGGCACGACTTTTACTTTGAAGGTGAGCATTCTCCCATTTCCAGTTTCCATTGCACTTTTTCAAGTTTTACTCAAACTTGGTTAGTAGAGAAGTTAGAGTAGGTCTTAAGTAGATAGTAAGTGCATCTAATTAATCTAATTAAGAATCTTATTAAGAATTTTGGTGATTTTAGCCCCAAAGTAAGAGGGGTTTTTAACCCTTAAGGTTATATTTCTGGTCAAGTGCAAAGTAATTAATTTTTTTAATTTAATTTCCGTTTTAGTTATAGCGCCAAATCACAGTTTCCTCGAGGCACTTTATACTGTAAGGTAAAGACCCTAAAATAATGTAGAGAAAACAAGGGAACCCCCAACAATCAGGTGACCCCATATGAGCAAGCACTTTGGTGACAGTGGGAAGAAAAACCTCCCTTTTAACAGGAAGAAATCTCCAGCAGAATAAGGCTCAGGGCGTGACCAGTTGGGAGTGAAAGGAGGAAGATGGGACAAAAGATACACTGTGAAGGAGAGCCACAGATTAATAATAACTAATGATTAAGTGAGTCAAAAAGGTGAGTGAAGAAGAAAAAAGTAACAAAACAATGAAAATGTTTCTTGCTCTTTGCACTAAAACACTTGAATAAATAAAACGCTAATTCATGCTACTGTAACTCAAAACAGCAGTAAGCACACTTATACTGCATCCTTAGTACTATTATACACCACACAGGTCCTGTAGGTGTAATATGTAGATGGACAACTCAAATGATGCCTAAATTAATCAAATTATTAATTTAGCAGATGAACTGAGAATATTATCTTGCTTTTGTTTTGGCTTTGTGTTGTTCGCTGCATATGCACTCTGAGACGTGCTCTGCAGTACCGTCAGTGAACACTGGGAAACATCTGTATTAAGACTGAACGTCGACCCCATTTCCAGCTTTCTGTGATTTATGTTCAGCCCTGCTTGTGATCTGATCTCAGAACTAATCTGGAATTTCTTTCTTTCTGTTACTTCCCTTCTTCCGTCTTCTCTTTTTCTTCTTGTCTCTGGGTGTTTATGAAACAGATTTCCCAACAGCATTACTATTTTTATTGTTTGCAAAAGTGAAGACATTTTCAGCTTAAGCGGTTACTTCTTTGTCCTTGTATGTCCTATCTGAGAAAGAGTCGATCTCATGTCCAAAATCACACCCTATTTATTATACAGTGCATCATTTTTACCTTACACTGATTTCAGCATAAGTAGGATAATCTATCTTACTTCATCTCTTTCACATTTAAATATCGTTCTTTGTGTGTGGTTTGTCTAATATTATTGTCTCTGTTTCACAACTGCTTCTGGGAAAACCATCAAAGGGCAAATAGCTGTAAAACTTTATTGGTGATTAATTGCACTGCCTACCTCCCAGGCATAAGAGGGGCTTTGTGCTAAAGCCCTGGAGGTCTGGTGATGATTAATAATCAGATAACCTCTTGTCCCAGCCTCCACAGGCCAGTGGAGGATGAACCGGAGCAAAGTCGGGGTCTCTGCAGCTATGGTCAGACGACTTCCTGTTGTTTTGGATGGAAGAATGTTAACAGCATTTGTGAGCGTAAGTAGTTCTGCAGTTCAGTAATACAACATCTTCTGAGGTCACTTATGAGCTCAGGAGAGAAAGAAATGTGAGATATTATGACACATACTTTATAATAAGCTGTAACAACCTGAAAGACAGCATTGCTCTTGAGACATTTTTCTGATATTAATTAAATGTGTATATTTATTTGTTCTTTCAGCACATAGTTTATGGCTCTATTAGTCTAGTCTTATTAGCTCTGTTTCAAGATAGAGGAAAAAATAAATAACTGAAAACAGTAGGTAGACATATAGATTAGGTGATTAACAGTTAGGTCCAGTAAGTTTTGGATCATTATTCATTTGCACTTTGAACCGCAGCCTGGTCAGCTTTGCAGCATTTGGTTAAATCTAAGTAGAGAATGTGACTCTGTACACCTTGCAATTCGTTTTGATAATTTTATCAGCAGTCACATCACCAATAAACACTAGTGACTCGCCTCTACTGGCAGTCATACATGCCTATGCTGATGATGATGCGATGTGCTTTGGCATGATGGAGTTTCTCTCTTCGTGTCATTCTGGTACAAGTTAATCTTGAAGTGTAAAGATTTTTTTCCCCCAGAACTTTGCAGTCTCTTTTAGACGTTTCCTGGGAAACTCGAATCTGGCCTTATTGTTTTCGAGTGTAACCAGTGGTTTGCACCTTGTTGTGTATTTACATTGATGAAGGCACCTTTTGATTGAAGAACTCCTTGATAGCATTCTTGACTTGGTTAGATGTCGTGACGTTGTTTTACTTAACCATGGAAATAACTCTGCAATCAATCGCATTCGTGTTCCTCTTTGATGTTTCAGGCCTTTTGTTGTTGCTGAGCTGGTCAGTGCTTTCATTGTTTGTAAAAATGCACCAGATTATTGATTGTGGTTTTTCAACATAATCATGACCTACCTCTCTTGTACTGACATGTCTTTTGAGCTCATATTGACATTTCCACTTGGAAGCAGCCAAAGATGTTTTATCTGCTTAATTTGTAATTAAATAATGAGGTCACCTGGCCATGAAACTTTTTGTCAGTCAGTTGTCTTAACACTTCTGAGCCTCTAAAAATGGCGGACTGTGCATACAAATGTCTGTAATTCCTAAATAGTTAATGCAGTGTGTTTGTGAAATCCCTTAAAGTCGCCACTTCAACCACATCTTGACTGTTTGATTTAAAATTGTCTGTGCTGAGCCTAAGTATAAGTATAGTTACTACATAAAAGAAGAATGTAGCCACTGTGACATT
The DNA here is from genome assembly GCF_001858045.2 of Oreochromis niloticus. Lineage (NCBI taxonomy): Eukaryota > Metazoa > Chordata > Actinopteri > Cichliformes > Cichlidae > Oreochromis > Oreochromis niloticus. The sequence goes on along the minus strand of NC_031971.2, from coordinate 16,453,510 downwards.
ACTCTTTGTTTTCCAGACTACTGTTTGACGATATTTGTATGAGAACTAACTTTATTAACTGGACTAATATATAAACAAATAATGACAGAATTGTATTATTTCTTCTTAAGTTGTCTCTTAGTACAGTTAACCACAGTATAAACCATACTATGTCAGATAATTGCATCAAAAATGACCCAGAAGGCACTGCCATGAGACAAAGGTTCCTTCAGTGAGTGTAACCAGCTGAGCTGGAGGTCCTCACCCATAGACACCTGTTTAAACACCTGTTTTAGCACACATTATTGTCATCAGGTTTAATCATTAATGCAGTTTAAACTATTCAGTTATATAAATATTTAGCTTGCTAACATGGCTCGCATTAAGTTTTTCTCCATTATCCTGTGCACGCTTTACATGCTGCTTTATGTAGCTCATACCAGTGTGCAGAAGTTACATTGTGTCTGTTGTTGTCCGCAGCGGTGTGCAAGAGGTCCTGCATAAATGGAAAATGTGTGGGACCGGACAAGTGTTCATGCTCCACGGGATATAAAGGACCACAGTGCAATGAAGGTGGAGTATCATTTAGAAAATTGTTGTCTGTCTTATGTTTTTGATTTCTTAACCATTACCTGCGTCATTCTGCATCATTTACCGCAAGGATTTCTATCTACCGCTTGAATAATGTTCCATATTGATTCCAGATGTGAATGAGTGCGGTTTGCCGGAGAGGCCGTGTTCCCAGCGCTGCATGAATACGCACGGTAGCTATCGCTGTTACTGTGAACCTGGACACACACTCAGTGCAGATGGATACACCTGCACCAGTGAGTAATTTCCTGTGGAGGGGAATGCTTAAAATCCACATTAAGAAAAGCCTTCGTGCTGGCAGATTATATTTCTCTCCGATCAGTTTTCTACAAAAAGCTTTCCACCGTCTTCATACCATAATAGGAGGTTAAAGTGTCTGAGGACTCAGCTTACACATCCTTTTAGCCTCGTATAAATGTTTATGGCTGAAATTTACAGTTTATATTATGGAAAGTGATATCATAACAAACCTTGGCAGTGACAGGGTCAAGAGCAAAGAGCATAAATTAGTGATTCATGTAAGATTTTAGTTTTTAAGGAGCATTCAGTTATCGTTTCTGTTTACAGCTTCATTACTGGTCTGAGTGTTGCAGAGCATGCGCTCGTGTACTGTGTGGTGGCATGACAGTGTGTGTGACCCTCTGACCGATCCTCAGCCAGTGTTTCCCTGTCTGTCTTCCAGGAGAGGCCGCATGTTCCTCCCTGCACTGCCAGTTTGGTTGCCAGATGGAGAGAGGGGGAGCGCCGCGCTGTCTGTGTCCCCCCGGCCTCCACCTGGCTGCTGACAACAAGACCTGTGAAGGTAGTGCCTCCTTAGAAACACCCTCAGTATGTCACCCTGTTTAGATTCTAACTTTTCACAGTTTTTATTCACCTGATAATCAGACCAGTAACTGTTCAAATCTGTTTTTTGTCTTTTTTTTAATTTACCCATGCAGTAAATATCATCAACAGGTCTTTACAGAATGTGTTTTATAATCACACCACTACTCTAGAAAAATACGTTTGAATCATTAACAATTATAGACCTACTTCTAATCATTCTTTCCTCAGCAAAATATCTGAACATTTTCGCTTTTTCGCCTTTGATATTGTTGATCATGACATTTTAATTTAATTTTAATTTAAGGCTTAGGTTTGGTTTAGGTCAGGTTCTTGATAATCCTACTTAAAGAATAGAAGTTGTTTTTTTAGTTTAGTAACTAATTTTAGATCTGCACATATAAAAGTTTAATCAGGTGTTCCTCAAGGGTCTGTTCTTGGTCCATTACTCTTTAAGCTTTACCTTTGACCTCTACATGCTCCCACCTGGTACTTTTGTAAAGAATCACATATTCTATCATTCTTATGCAGATGATACACAAATGCATGTATCGTTTTCCTCTGGTGATCTAACCAGTTTTCAAAAATTAATAAGCTGCACTGATGACATTAACAGCTGGATGTCTGATTAGATGATTAGAACTGAACAGAGATGAGACAGAAATATTTGTAGTTGGTCTAAAAAGTCAGAGACAGAACATTTGTTCATATTTATCCCCTATTTCTCTGAAACACAGCAAGTCAGGAACCTTAGCATCATTTTGGACATGGAAATTTGAACATTATTGAAGTCACACCATCTCAGTTTAGATAATCATATGAATAAGGTCACCAGGACTGCTTTTTATCACTTAAAAATATGTCAAAAATGAGAAAATTCTCATTTCAAACTGAGAAATTGGTCCATGCATTCATATTAAGCAGGTTTTGCAAGATCCTCCAAATTATCAGTAAGTTGACTTCAGCTTGTTCAGAACACAGCAGCCTTTACAGGTACATGCAAATTTGAACATATTATGTCTGCTCACTTTGTGGGCTCCAAGTTCAAAACAGTTTTACCTTTAAAATCCTTCTATTAGTTCATAAAACACTCAATGGTTTGTGCAAATCTTTCAACTATTCCCAGAATTAGATCTTCGTGAGCGGAGGTGCTCTCAGTTACTGTGGTCCTGTGTTTTTTCTGCCTGCTGACTTCAGGTTAATTACAACTGTGTCTATATTCAAACCCTGAAAACCTTTTTATTCTCACAGGCCTATACTTAGTTACTGTGTGTGTGTGTGTGTGTGTGTGTGTGTGTGTGTGTGTAACGTTAAATTGTATTTTATTTCTTTATTTTGTTGTTTTTATTGCTTTTAACCCACAAAGTTTAATGTTTTATTGTTTATGTTGAGCACATTGAGTTTATGTGTAATTTAACGTGCTATATAAATAAAATTGCCGTTGCTGTTGCTGTTAGTTGTCAATGTGACATTATTCTCATATATAGGAGAGAAGTGGTTTTTTATTTTCCAACTGATTTCTGTCTAAAGAGCTAAAGAGCTTTGATTTATAATCATCAACTTACTATCAGGTCTGAATAAATGCTTAATTAGAACTCTGTCTCATGGATGAATCTATTAGGAAATGTTTGCTCAAAGCTTAAAAATAAAAATAAAGCCTCCACACTCAGTTGAATGTGATGAAAGCATGCACATTATGTCAACTACCTGCAACTAAGTTACCAGAGATCCACTGATCCAGTGGTAAAAAATGGCCTTTAATGACCTAAAATGAAGGCTGGAGTCCCTCTCGACTCCTGTCCTGTAATGAAACGAACATCCCAGCTGTTAAGGGGCATTCACACACTCTTTGAGATCCCTTTGTGGGAACTAGTCAACATCAAAGGTAGTGGGAAGTCACCAAAATACTGCTCTATTTAAATGACACTGGGATAAATGATGGCGATGTCCATGTTTTATGCAATCTATACCCTGCTTAGTGTGTCATAAACAGGTCGGCTTTAAAATCTAGTTCAGCTGCATAGATCTATGGTCTTGGTTCATAGACTTTGAGAGTGATTTAGTGATAGTGATTTGCAGGTATAGTCGGAGAAGCCGGTGTGATATTTTAAATATATGTTGATGCACAACTATATTTAAAATGTGATATTATTTCTGTCATAATCTGTGCCCATTCCTTCGTAAAATGTTAAAAATGCCATGTGAAGTGACCGCTGGCCTGCTGTGCCAAAAACCCATACACAGCTTCTTGGTCCACACCTGAATATTTATGAGTTTGGGTCATTCCTTGTCTTTTAACAGCGCACCTTTCAAAGCAATGACGTGAGGTCCAGGTACTCATTTGTGTGTTTTAGAAGGTAATTGCTGTTTTGAGGGAAGACAAGAAAGCACCTTGTCCTGGAAAGACTGGGCCGTGTTTGTGTGCGCGCCTGTGTGTGTGTGTGTGTGTGTGTGTGTGTGTGTGTGTGTGTGTGTGTGTGTGTGTGTGTGTGTGTGTGTGTGTGTGTGGTCTAGGTGTGGACTCATGGTACGGTGGGGACTCTCACAATATGTGGTCATGTCTTCTTCATAGGGAAAAAATAAGGCGTCATCATGAAACAAGGTGAACACAGGGTTTAGGCTTAGGGTGAGATTAGGTTAAGAGTTTAGGGTAAATCTCAAAGTCAGTGTAAGGTCCTCTGAAGTGATGTATACTGAGCCGTTGTGTCCCCCAAAATAACAAAAACTTCAGTGATGTGCAAGTCAGACATTTATTTGTGTTGTGTTCCAGATGTAAACGAGTGTCAGCAGGATGCGTGTCCACCACGGCGGACGTGCAAGAACACTTTTGGCAGCTTCGTTTGTGTGTGCAAAGACGGCTTTGTGATGGGGGCGCTGGAGGGCTCCGTTAAATGCCGAGGTAAAAAACAATGTTGTTGAGCAGACTGTCACGTGCGTGTGTGTGTGTGTGTGTGTGTGTGCGTGTTTTTGGGGGGGAGTTTTTTGGACTTGAATGGTTGGGCATGTTTGCATACTGAGAAAATGTGAAATACGGCGAGAGAGCAAAGATATAACATTTCCCACCAAAGTGAAGCCAGAAGTGATATGAATTTTTGAAAATCTCGTTCAAATTCGTTCCATGTCAGCCCCGTAAATGACTAAATGGATCACAGCACCATCCCCACATGTTCTCCTCATCTGCGTTAATTGGCAGAGGAGAGGGATCATGTGAAGATGTGCTTTGGCAGCAGAGAATCCAGAGACCATGTTTATTTGATGAGCACTCGTAGCTCACCCACTCAGCTGTGGGCTCACCCGCAAGCTGTTTTTTTTGTTTTCATCTGTGTGATGAACACTGCAAAATTATCTACTGGGCAGGTTTCAAGGAGTCAGTCCCAAAACCCTTTCGCTCTCTTCCCGCTGATCGATAAAACAACTATAAAGCAGGTTTAGCATACCCTCATGCTGTAAGGTCATCAAACTATTATTTCCTTTTCTTCTTCTCCAAAGATGAGGATGAATGTTTAACCGGGGCTCACCGGTGCAGCCGCCATGCTCGTTGCTTCAACACCGATGGTTCCTACACCTGTCTGTGTTTGGAGGGATTCTTCGGCAACGGACGCACCTGCCAGCCCAGGAGAGCCCCGCAGTCCAAGGCTCTCATGTACTTCAACTACAAACTCAGCAAAAGGACCAGACTCCTGCCACCTGCATCTTAGCTCAACTTCCTGCAAACTACATGGGTCAAATAAAAAAGGGCATGCAACATTAAGGAATGATTTAATAAGCAAAAACAACAACATCAACAAAATAAAACACACGCACAACTGTAAAAATAGGCGGGAACACTTTGAGCCGACTTGTTTGTTTTGTTAAGAATTTTCAGCTCAGCTGGAAACCTTTTTTTGCATTTTCATTTTTTTTTAATTCCCAGTCAGGCAAAAAAGTGAAATATTCACAGCACCATCGGCTGCCTGTTTAGTGTCAAGTAGACAAACCCTTCATTTAACAAGTGCACTGCAAAAGGACTGCAATGTGTATACTATAATAGTATGTTTGAGCCCAAATAACCAGCAGGAGGCTTTAGTGCCGTGACTTGTCTCAGAACCTCAGACACACACCCCTGTTTGTACAACACAGCAAAGCACAATCATTCATACATCGGGTCTGCATCGCTAGTAATTTATAGATTTTTTCCCCCCTTTTAATGTAAATTTTCTCAAGAAATAAGGCAGTTTTGTGAGGCTTCAGATTTTGCTAATAAAAGACTGACCTCTGGTGGATAGATAAGGGAAGATGCCGGATCTGTCCTACCTTCACTGTGAACTCTGAAGAATGCCGGTGAAACAAAATGCTACCAAAGGATGTGTACTTTGTAAGTCTACCATGTGATTATGGGTTAATGCGATGTTATTTTTTTTCTTAATTTCTAATTTAAAAAAAAAAACCTGTCCAAACAGATGGTATATAAACGTGATGGACTCACTCTGGAAGCAGCTAAAGCACAGGCTGATGTTTTCCTACCTCACTGTTTATCTTCTGCCCCTCTCCCTCTGTTATGCCACAGGGAATGTTTTTCAGACCCACTAAGTCACACGCGGGGCAGACTACCACACAGCAAGAGAGCACAGACAGGTCAGACCAACCAAATACCAGGAATCCTTGTCTGTCAGCAGCTGTCTGGAAACCTCTTCCTGCTTTCAGAGAGCGCAAGAATGGAAATTGAAGTTTGCTTTTTGATGTTTTTCTCAGGTCAATTTCAAGTTTCCTTCCGAATGATTAAGATCGTGACCCTGGGAGAGGGGGTGGGCGGGAGGATTGCAATAGTTGAGGATAATAACTGTAATGATAGGAGATGGTGGTAGAGGGCACTGTGTGTTGTGTCAGGGCCCTCGGTTGTAGTCGCCGAGGCTTTGATGCTCACGGGGAGTCGGGTTTGTAGTGAGAACAAGCAGCTGCTGCCTGCTGAAGGGCCCTGCCACTGACCCTATTCATCCCAACAGCAGGTGTCACGTCGAGTCCCCGCCTCACCCTCGCGCGCGCACATTCACACATGTGCATCCCCCGCGCACACGCGGACGCCCATGTGCAAAATCACAGAGCTTTGTGCGCATTTACGGACACACAGACTAGTGTGTGTGTGTGTGTGTGTGTGTGTGAGAGAGAGAGAGAGAGAGTGAGGGGGGACCTGGAACTACTTACAGAGAACAAAGAGGGAAATCAGGAAAAAATGCAGCCTCTTAGAATAAATCTCACCACAATGCTGAGAAAAATCCCCAACCTCACCCCCAGAAACGCAAGAAAAACCTGGTTTCTCTCTTTCAAAGCACTCAAAAGTGTCTTACAAAAGCAGAAATAGAAAACATTTTAGATAAAAGGATCCAGGCCCCTTTTACTGAAAAGGACCTCACACCAAGTTGTGTGTAATTCCTACCAGAAACTGGTTTATTTACCAAAAAAATAATAAGATTTAATGCCAAGGCACTTAGGCTACAAATAAAGGACAACAAGTAGTGGGTACACTGAAAGGGGGGGAGGCGATGGAGGGGAAGGGACGCCGGGGTGGAAATTTTCCTTTTTTCTTGTGCTTGTTATTTTCTGGTCCTCTGTTTACACGACACACAAGATTTCTCATGGAGGGGCAGCAAAAAAAAAAGAGGGGTGAGCCGCGCAGAATGACCTCGGTGAAATAAAAGGCAACAATAAACACGTCAGAGGAATTTGGACGTGTCTGCGGTGACACAAGCTCTCACAAAACGAGTCCGATTTCACGTACAACTCTGAGGAGCTGCTGCTTGCTGCCTGGCCTCGCCTTATATAACACAAAATCAACATTTTTGTCCCGAGAAAGTGAGCAATGATGCTGACAAGTGCACGGAGCCAATGACAATACATTAACGGAGATGCTAGGAACAACCGTGCCACCCAAGTTGCTGAAAGGCCTTTCAAACAGCACCACTGAAGTGTAAAACCACTAAAAACCCCTGTCCTTCCCCTTACTGTCCTTTTCACTTTCGCTTGGAACGAGCCAGTGTTTTCTTATTTATTTTTTTCTCCACAGTTAAAACTCGCATTGTGTTCCGATTGGACCCATCTCCTCTGACACACACTCGCTGTGAGGAAGAACATAAGGTGGCGTTTCCATGAATGAATTAAAGAACGAAATGCTGACCAATCCCACTCGGGGGTAGAACGAGCCAAAAAGCTTGAACCCTTGGCGTAAAATTATAAATCTTGTTAGGAAGACTTTTTCTCGTTTCTTGCCTCTGCCTACAGAAATCCACCCCGGAGTGGAGAAAGTGTGACGGCTCGCTGCCTGTGGTAACCTCCCCGGGTTTCTTTCTTTCTTTCTCTTTATGAATTTGACTGAAATGAAATGAGCTGAATATATATTGAGAAAAACGAAGGGCTCATTTGTTTCAGTCACATCACAGCAGCCTAACTAACCCATTTAGCCCAATTTTGACATGGTGATAATTAAAGCTTCCTGTTATCTTAAAGGCAGCAGTGTCCTCTCAGTCACTTTTAAATCACATTATGTGGAGTAAATACTCTCCACTGTGTGACCCCCAGAAGGGCTTTCTTGTCATTCCCATTCATACTAACACAGTCCTGATGAATGTTTTGCTATGTGGTGGGTAATGTGTGTGCGTTTGTGTGTGTGTGGGTGCATGTGAGGCTGAAGGAAAACCTGATGTGGAAATATCCCCAAGACCTCAAACGTCTTTAAAGTTAACTCCCAGGCACCCTTCATTCTGCACACACCCACACTTCCTCTTTTCTTTGAAATGGATGGAGCTGTAGTGTAACAGTGACCCTAATTCATGTTTCAAATCCACACGATGACTTTGAACTCAGTTTTTAAAAGAAAAAAAAAAGAGCTGCCCTTTTCCTCTCCTTTCTTCTGTCAGCTCCCATTCTCTCTACAGTGTATGTAGGAGAGCTGAAACGGCCACATCATAACATGAAAGCAGAGTCTCAACCTGACCGGAATTCACTGTGCCTAAATCATTCTTAATATGAGAGCCGAGCGGCCTTGTTCGGAGGATTATCCTCAGTAGAACAGGAAAGATTTCCAGCTAATCTATATTGGAATGCCCACTCTGGAGAAGGTGAGGGGAAGTGGCTGGGACCAGAGGTTTCTCTTGGAAGCCAACACACTGGGCAGCGAGTAGGGCCCAGCCGCTAAGGAAAGCAGTGTACTTCTGTTCAGCTGCAGCCTGCGTGTCCTCCAGCAGGAGGGAAGCGTTTGTTTTGTTCTGCTGCAGAAGTGATTCACTCCAATTAATCTAATTATCAACAATTCTGACCGTCGTTTAATTCTGTGTTATTCATCAAGCAAACATTGGTCGCTTCCAGCTGCTCATGTGGTATGATCCATTGCTCAACTCTGTTTTTGTATCATTGCGATGGCTCTGGGAAAAAAATGTGAGGCTTTGTTTTTATCATTTTATCACAGTTTGTTGACTATGCTAGCTGTGTTAGCTCTTGATAACAAATATGTACAGATTAATCAGTCACTAAAATAATACTTTATTTTGTTTCACATTTTCGTTTCAATGAAGGTGCTTTGGTTTTAAAAGGTGGACCTAGTCACCACAGTATTATCCATGTCATTCACTGGTTTGTGAACTAGCTTTGTCTTTAACTCTGTGGTCATCACCATCTTGCTTTTAAAGCCAGAAGTGACCATATTGTGTTTTAACAAATATTTTGGGGGCCTTTATAATGACGGGAAAAGTAGGGGAGCACACAGCAACAGGCTCAAACCTGGACTGTTGCAATAGCCTTGTGGCACAAAGGGTCACCAGTTCAACCTGTACCCGAGTTGGACGGCTATAGATCAGCTAATGCTAGCTAGCTTGGTTAGCAGATGTGGTTAGCAGATAACTATATGAGTGGATCGTGCAGACACCTGATAAAAAACTGGAGCATAGTCTTTTTAGACATGCTGTCAGAGCAATTAACTACACGACAAGCTATTTTTAATTGTCATATATTTAAATTAAAGATACCGCTAAAGCAGCAATTCCTAAAGTCAAGAGTGCTGCGGTCTGCTTAACAACCAGAAAATCCCAGTGGGGCCCACACAATTGTAAATTTTCACTCTAATAAAAATAAAAAAAAAAGTGAAATATGTCCTTGATATTTTTATTCAAAAAGCATAAACAGCACAGGCTGTTGGCTGTAAATTTCTAACGCTACCTAATCATATGCAAAGTGTTAAGCCCAATGTGTGACCCACAGACCATTGGGACACAAACTTCAATACAAGAGTGGTAAATTTAAGTCAAAATAAAGAGTAATACCTGCATAAGCTAGCCACCTCTTGTTACCAGTTTTAATTCACTTCTTATATAAATAAATAGATGCATATAAATGTGTAACTGTAGAGTAATTTCAAACTCAATTTCTTCTATTACTGCAGCCCACCTGCAGTACCTTCGCAGCACACAAGGGGGCCCCCGCCCACAGTTGGGAAATCACCGACCTAAAGGAAGTAACATCACAGTTGAGAAAATCCAGTTCTGCAATACGTTTTGATCCAGAACTAACGATATTCAATGCAAATATGGCTAATCCAAATATTTTATAATGTGGGTGTGCTCAAAAAAAGGGTGTCTTCTTTCTTTTATATACAGTCTATCTTTTAACACAACCAAAGGGATTAACTTGTTTTTGGAGCAAGGAATGAAGATTTTTCATCACTATTTTGTTTTTTATAGCAGGCAAGTTTTACAAAACAGATACAAAACTGACAATAACAGGAGGGAAAAAAGTGAAAGAAAAGTAGGAAGGATGACAAGTCACAATCGCATTAGACAAGTTTGATCCAGTTCTGCAATACTCCTAATTTTTTAATCTTCTTTCAGGTTTTTGTTTACCTTTTATATCCCACATCTTCCAGGCATGCTTTACTCTCAACTACAAACTTGAAGCAAACTGGTAATATGCTGTGAGGGGGCAAAGACTGTGTAGATTTGGGGATGCCATATGAGTCTGAGAGAGCATTTTTCTGATTGCATGTGCCCTAAATGTATGTGTAGAAAGAAAGTTCTGGCAAGCGGAGGGATGGGCACAGTTTTAATTAGTGCTGTGCTGGAAGGCTGAACAGTGGAATCGTTGTGAGAAAGGCCACAACAGCTGCAGTGGCTGTTTGCTGGCTATTGAACCGAGCTCTCTCCCCCACCGTGCTATCCCCGTTTTCTCCCCCTTTTTTTCCCTCTTCTCCTGTGCTAGTTCAGGTGTCTGGGATAGCTAAGGAAGCTCTGTGTGGCATACACCCAGACTTGCCGAGCTGGCAGCGGCCACTCTGTTGAGAAATGCATGAGAGGGTAGCTGGCAAGCTCGCTGCCTGGCAGGTTGTCCCACTGGGGAATCACTCAGTGAGAGCAGACTGCAGCCAATTCCCTGTCAGTGGTCAATGATCTCACAAGGGCAGAAGTCGGGGAGCATAGATGTAGACGCGGAGACGGGCTCTAGTCACGCTGTGTAATACCTTCCCATTCATTGTGCTCGCAACGACCCCACCCTGCCCACGGGGACGCACTCTAAATTTTCAGAGTTGAATTGGGAAATTGAAACAGCGTGTTCTGCGAAAAACTTCAATGGGTGGAAATTGTTTTATTACCGCAGTGCTCAAATTGCATGTTTATACACTTGATTTGATGTCCAAATTAACTGTTTTGACGTTCAAAACCAGAGCACAGAACAGGGTGCTTTCTGTGTTTACACTACTTAGACACATGCAGCCCGTTTTTGATATGCCGTAAAGTGACGTCCTGTCCGTCTTTTCACAATTTGAAAGAACTGCGTGGTGCTCAAGAAGTTCCCCCATTTCCTGCTCCATTTCTAAACCCATGCAAATGAGAGCAAACCTCAATGTCCACTTAAGCTAAACTTGAGGTCGAACTGGCAAACCCCAAAAACCTCACCTCAGCCTGACCGCACTGCAACCACAGCTGGCAGTCGATCTGAGATGTTATAAACGATCGCTCGAGATATTGTTTTACTTTAGGCTTTACTCTGTCTATTTTGGCATCAAAGAAATCAACACTGGCCTCCATGCTAGCGCCATGAATTACTGGCAAACCATTTCAGTTTAAAAGGCTTCTCAAAAAAATGTAGTCTATTTTGACGGAAAAGTTTAAATAATTTGACGTGGAATGTTTCTTGAAGCCCGAGTTACAGTCTCATTTTCCATCCAAATGTTCCAGTGTTTAGCTGTGAGTCAGGTGCTGCCAAGAGACTCTCAAAGGCGCCTTTGAGGCAACACTTTGGGCCACGCTAACCGTTAGTAGTACAACACTGACATCTCATGGATGATCAGAGCATGTGCATCCATAAATATCTCCATACAGACATGCCACATAATGACATACACATACATATACTACATGTATTTCAGGCTCTATTGTCTCTATCTAAACAGAACGGGGGGGGGCTAAAGCTACTAACTCACTGAGGGTGATTTTTCTGCTTCAGTTATGATAGCAACATACTTTATATGAAAAATAATAAGAATAACTTAACTTACAAACTTTAATAGTACCAAACTGGACTTGCCTGGTTCACAGAATGTGTCTTTTTTTAATACATATGAATATCTTTTATACTTTTACTCCAAATCTGCTTTAAACGGTCTCTCGTTTGTTTATGGGCAGTTTACAGTTATTTGCTTTATTGTGGGTTATAATGTTCATCATCATTTGATTAAGCTGTTTTAAAGAAGTGTTGATTGAACTTCATGGCCACATCTCTGAAAGGAACACAATGATTCAGCCCAGGAATTAGATTTACGCCACTCACAGTTCACAAAAACTAAAAGCCTGCTCACTTTGAAGGCTAAGCCTGTGTGCCGATTGGGTCAGTAGTGACTTTTTCTACACGATTGTCCTGGCAAAAGGATCTACTTTAATTATATTATTGGATATTATAATTAGAAAACAAATTCCTTTTTTTAGGAAATTGGGTTTGTTATTAACATGATATGTCATCATTTTTTATTGATACTAGTAGGTTTATAGAAGCAATCCTAAGGTTGTCCCCTGTGTTAGTTTTACTGATTTATTTTGAGCCTTTGGCTGTGTATTAGAATGACTGTTAGTCCAAAGCATTTCATCCAATTTTTTTCTGTAAATCTCTTTCAGCCACACACATACGCTTACAGAGGCAAAACTACAAAAACATCAAAAATTGTGTCACTGTCCAACAAATTACCGACCTAGCTGTATCTTCTTTTTTGAGCTGCACTCCCAGGGATCAAGGATTCTGGAGCTGGAGAGTTTGAGTTTTATCCTTCATTCCTTTTCTATTATATTCGTCCCATGACATTTATAAATGATAGGAAACCAGAAAATGTCTTTGGGTATAATAATAAGCAGGTAAAAGGGTCCAAAACAGGCACCACAACAGGAAGTAACTAACAGAGGCCAAACACATATATATATACAGCAACTTTACACTAAGGGAAACACTGGAGAAGGCCAGGCAATTTTGTTTGTTTGTTTGTTTGTTTGCCTGTCCCGTTTGGATCTTTAGCCATCAAAATTGTTGTCTGAAGGCCAAGAAAGATGCCAAGCGTCATCATGGCCTTGCCATATTGGTCCATTTGATTGACCATTATTATAATTTTGTATTTATTTTATTTTATTTTCAGTTGTTACAGATGGAACAGATGACTGGGGGATAGAACAGGGAGAAGGAAAGAATGAAAGAAAGAGAGGGAGAGAAAGAAAAAACTAGCTAACAGATAACAGTAGATACTAAATATTAAATGATATTGTGCATCACGCAAGATCGACAGCGCACAATGTGCTTTGAGGTAGCAGCCAAGAAAGGTGTAGTTTGTGTCTGTGAACACCTGTGTGCACAGCTGTGTGCACACCTGTGTGGATCGGCAGGCTTATATTCAAAAGGTTTCTCCATTTAACGATCTGCTAGGGAGTGTGGGGAGCCATAGCCCCGTCCCCCAGGGCATGAAGCAGGTATGGAGGAGATCCAGGCCCCAGACATCCAGAGGCCCCAGAGTACGAGGACCCAAGGAGGACCACCAAAGGGGCAACCGTGCCACCCTCCTGGGAAGAGCTGAGGAGAGCCCCAGATGAGGGGTCACCCAGCAGCCAGAGCAGAGGCCACAAAAACTATATTCAAAGAACTGGAATCAGAATACTTGGGGAAACAAACAAAAAACAAAGGTCAGCTAAGCAATAACAGTAAAAACTAAGACCATGAAAACAACTAAAAAAAAGTAGCTCTAATTAATCACGAAATCCAAAATAACCAACAAAGCAAATGCTTAAAAACCTTGAGACCCTGACGCTGGGCTGTGTGCCTCTACCTCATTAGTATCACTGCTTTCCTTTTGATTGATTGATTGATTGATTGATTCTTTTTTTTTTCTTTTTTGGACTTATTAAATATCCTTAAAGGATTTTTTAAAAATTGTAAACACATTTTATGCGTTCATGTTTTTGAGCTACTCACCAAACTAAAAAGCTTTTTTCTTTTTTACTGACCACTCTTTACCACCAGGTGGTGCACTGAATCTACTTTTAGATGAACTGTTGGGTGTAGAGCTCTGTTAATAGGATACTTTCAAGTTAATTCTGCTTATTTTATGGCTTTATTTATAAATAGAGCCATAAAAGCAGGACTTTAAACCTCTCTATCTGGTCGCAGACTTGCTTGCTGTGCATTTTGATGCTGGGTGAAATTTGAAGTATTATGAAAATGTGTGTGTTGCCCCACTTTGGTTTATTTATTGGTGTATGTGGAGTATTGTGCAACATATGATTAAAGGGGGTTTGTGTGAAAAATAAATGGGGACCTTAATAGGTGATTGAAGAAGATCGGTTTTCTATTTTTATCTGGGTAAATAAAGTAAAACTGATTTAAATTTGGCTTAGTGCTTTTGAATAAAATCATTGTTCAGTGTTAACTATTTTGTGTATCTCCTGTTTAGATGACCATGTAAGCTTTAGTCTGATTTGATAAAAACAGAAAATGACGTAAGTGACTAAGTGCGGATACCATATTAAAGATTTATTGTAGCTTCATAAAGCACAGTAGAGGTAAAAACTGTTGCACTGGTGTCCTATAGCAAAACTGTTGTAAATGCCCCCTAACCCCCAAGGGCGAGCCAAGCCTATAAACTGATGGTGGTGGAGAGAGAAGCTGGGTGGTGCACTTAGCCAGCTGAACACATGACACCTCACTACAGTCTCTGTGAGTTTACTCAGGAATGAGCTAAGTGAAAGTTGAGATGGAGGTTTATGTAATAACATTGTAAAGCCATTTTTTCTAGAAAGCCCTGATTATATTATATATGATTATGTATGATTATAATTTAATTTATGAAGCTGATTTAACATGGATATCCACATCTGTCTCAGTCACATGGCAGCTGCAACCACAGGGATCAATTAAAGATTGGTGACATCATCTCAGTGTCTGGGTATGGTTTCTGTCTCAGGGTGCAAATGAAGAGTGAATTCCCACGTTGCCTGTGTCTGTATTTTAGTTCATTTGTGGCTCCTTCACCCACTGTAGCTTGAGCTTCCAGTGTTAAACTTCACTGACATTTTTAGTTGAAATAAAGTGTCAGGACTCAATCACTATTGCTGTGACAATGCTTAAGAAGATGAATGACCCAGTCACTTAGACAAGCTCATTATCCTATTCTTATGCAGGTATCTTCATTCAGTAAGGAACTGGTGATTACAGCTGGGGGGTTTAATAACAACAAATCAACAAATACACAATGTTCAAAAGCGCGACCTAAATAAGCACGACCCAGCAGATTAAGACTAAGACTAAGAGCAGCTCTGTGAGGCTGTGACACAGCTGTCTTTACCCTACAATTGCAGTGTGTACTCAAAAATTTAGAGGAAACTGGACAAGTGGGGGAAAAGGAAGAAATGGCAAGCCTAAAAAGTTGTCAACAGCAGATGAACAGTACCTGAAAGTTATGTTCTTGAGAAATGGGGGGAAAAAAACAAAGACCTGACACAGGACATGAGAGATGTATCTAGCCATTCAGTCAATCCATCTACTGTTTGCCAAAGATTCACTGGAAACGGTCTCGATGGAAATGTGGCTGTCACCACACAAGAAATGTACTGATAATCAGTGTCAACAGGGCTTATGGAGCCATGAATCCAAATTTGGTTTTTGCTTCAAATCATCATCAATATGTATGAAGGGCCAGGAGAGAAGTACAACAGTGAGTCCCTATAGTCATCCCTAAAACATGGTCATAAATTGACCTCCCCAGAGCTCACCGTTAATGAAGCAGTGTGGGATCATCTTGACTGAGAACAGAACAAAAGGCAGCAAAAGTCCAAAGAAGAGCTTTGAATGTCCTTCAAGAAATCTAAAGAGAGTTTGACTAAAAGAGTTTAGGCTGGATTAAAGAATAGAGACGTTCATGCCAAATAGTCACTTTCAAGCTCATTAGAATTGTACAAACTCTGCTGTACCTCTATTTATGTTTGAACACTGTGATTTTTGCTGACATAGCTGACATGACTTTACCTGCTAGTTTATGACCTCACAATTAAGGTTTTGGCAACCACAGTTTTGGTTTTCCTGGTGTCAGATGCCGCCATGCTGGGTATGATTTTAGCTAAAGATTCTAGCTAGCTTGTTTAGCTAGGCAGACTAGAAGGCGCTGCAAACATGGCTGCCTGTTAATTAGCACTACCATATGAATAACTAGAATTTCCACCAAGCTACATTTATACAACTTAAAGTTGTGTAAAATCAGTGCAGCAAGCCAGTGCTGCTATGTACAGCAGAGACACAGACAACTGCAAAAGCTACAAAAGCCATAGCTAAAGTCCAGACTTTTCTGAACCAGTGCCTACACCACATCCTCTTAATCCAGTTATGAGAAAAATGACAAAACTAGCAATTTAAACCTTTAGCAGCACATGAGCAACTTCTGATACAAGAAGAGATCTTAAAGGTGGAGGTGGGGATGGCTCAAGCAGACTCTGAGAAAGATGTCAAACAACAACACAAAATTGCTGAAACCCACAAAAAAGAAGAAACAGGGAACGGCAGCAAAACTCCTGCCACTGTGACCTTTTGTCGCGTATGTCATAGAACCAAGACTGGAATAGAAGCAGGTGATAAAGCCACCTCATGGTGGGCAGCATTGGTGGGAAGTGGGCCTATTCTCCAGGAGGGACAAAGGGCCTTTCTAGCAAACTAAAATTTAAATACGCAATCGTCTTGGACTGTTTGCTAGCACAATTTACTGCATAGCAACCCATTTTTAATGGATAATTCAAGTTAAAAAAAAATGCTCCAAATGGTGCAAAAACCACAAACATAACTTAAATGATGCCAAGCACAAAGAAAAGCATCATCTGTTGCTCAAAATGGGTACAACAGTAATCATGCATCATGGAAGTTTAAAGAAAAACAACCTATTTTTTATCTCGGTTTTAAGTTCAGTTTGCTTGTAATAATTTTTTAAAGCCATTATTGTCGTTTGTGTTGATGCTGGAAACATTTCAGGTAAGTTTAAAATAAGTTACTCTGCGTAGATGCCTTCAGCATTTGCACAGTCCTAAATAAAACTTCTCTTCTTTTTTACATTTGATCCACTTGGCATTAAATAGATCTAACAGAATCTCATTATCCATTTATAGCACTTCGCTTTGCTCTTTGACATTTGACCTCATATCTCTTTGTGGTTTGCCCACTAGTGTAATGATTTTCTGTGAACATTCAGTCATGATCTTTGTTTGAGGACCAGTCTATTTTTGCCCTGCAGATCTGTCTTCAGAGGCCAAATCAGGAAGAGGTGATGTCATGATGGCTATCGCTTACAATGCTTCAGCCAGGTCCAGATGTACCGACCTCCTCCTCTCCTGAGGTATGACCTCAGTGCGCGTGTTCACATCGAACATCTGCTTGATGATCTGGTTGGAAAGAATCAGGTTTGATCTGGTGCAATACTTAACACTGGAGAGAAGTTTGTTGTATTACTGGAAATTACTGGATCAAATCAGTTAGAGGTTTGTGTGTCACTGTGTAATAATGTGTGCTGATGTATGATTACCCTCATATTTTTGGTGACTATTTTATCATTAGGAATATATTTTTGTTTCAGAAAATGTGGAAACTCCTTTGGCAGGAGTAAAGTTCAGGGTAAATCTAATAAATGTGAGTTGAGTTATTAAATTATTTCATCCACTTATATTTTGTCTCACTCAAAGCAGCGTGTTATTCAGTTACTTCAAAGATCAATCCATCTAGTCTATATCCATTATCATTCTCTTATCTGAAGTTGGGTTGCAGGAGCAGCAGGTTAAGCGGGGAAAGTGTTATCCCCAGTAACACTTTCAAATTTCTCCTGGGGTGTTCCAGGCATTCTGAGGCCAGATGAGACGTATAGTCTCTCCAGTGACTAACCCTACCTCAGGTACTCTTCCCACTAGGGAATGCCTCTGAAAACCTCCAACTGGAGGCGCCCAGGAGGCACCCTAACCAGAACCTAACCACCGCTCTACTCCAAAATCCCTCTGATCACCAAGCTCTTCAGCTTATCTCTAAGGCAAAGCTTAGCCACCCTATGAAGGAAACTCACTGTGGTGTATTCACAACCTTATCCTCGTAGATTTTACCCAAATATGATGACCATGGGTAAGGAATTGAACATGGATCTAAAGAACCTTCATCTTTGGTCTCAGATCTCTCGTCACCATAACAGCATTGCTCTGTTTTTTTAGTAGAAAACCATGGCAGCAGACTTTGAGGTGCTGACTCTCATCACAGCTGTTTCACACATAGCTGCGAATCATCCCAGTGCATGCTAAAGGTAACACCTGGCTGATATCAGATTTTTTCTTTCTTTCTGACACATGATCAGATTTTTATAAAATGTGTAATGTGTAATTACTTATTTACTCATCAACTGGTTGTGGCATTCCAAGTGTGTGTGTTGCCAGCAGGGAGGTTGCAGGGCTTACACACAGAGACAGACAAATGCTGACACAGAAGCAGACGGAGGTTTAACAGAAAGCAAGCCCTTTTGTTGAGGTCGTGAAACTGGTACAAAACAAAGGCAAAAGTCCAAAACATAAACAGGAACTAACGAAAACCTAAACTGGGTATGACACAGAACAGGGAGATACCAAGGTGGGCGTCAGGGGACATGAACTAAACAGATAATGCATAATGGGAACATAACAGATGCTCTGACAGGGGACAGAGAGAGACTCAGACAAATATACACAGGCAGGTGTTTAAAGTGGAGACACATGGGAACACAGCTGAACCGGATACGCTTAATGGAACAAGGGGAAGCAAAAAAGAACATGATGCACACAGGACAAGTGACTATCACAATACAACAGGAAAAATGCAAAAAAATGCAGATAGAGTCTGAGACACACAAACTTTACAAGAGCTCTGTTGAGCCAAACATTCCTTTAACTTTAACTAGTAATGACTTCATGAATTTCTTCACAACTGAAATTTTAACCATTAGACAAAAAATTTGTCATAATCATCTCACAGACGTACCATTATGTACAGCTACTGTCAGTACCATTCATATTTATTTAGAGTGTTTTTCTCCAATTGATCTTTCTGAGTTAAATTCAATAATTACCTCCTCCAGTTCATCTTTTTGACCTCATTCATTGAAGACTGCTCAAAGAAGCTACCATTAATTAATGTAGTTCATGCAATTATTACTTCTAGGCTGGACTACTGTAATTCATTATTATCAGGATGTCCTAAAAACTCCCCGAAAAGCCTTCAGTTGATCCAAAATGCTGCAGCAAGAGTACTGACAGGGACTAGAAAGAGAGAATACATTTCTCCTATATTGGCTTCATTGGCTCCCTGTTAAATCCATAATCGAATTTAAAATCCTGCTCCTCACATACAAGGTTGAATAATCAGGCCCCATCTTATCTTAATGACCTTATAGTACCATATCACCCCATTAGAGCACTTCGCTCTCGGACTGCAGGCTTAGAATAGGAGGCAGAGCCTTCAGTTTTCAGGCCCCTTTTCTGTGGAACCAGCTTCCAGTTTGGATTCAGGAGACAGACATCTTCTCTACCTTTAAGATTAGCCTTAAAACATTCCTTTTCGCTAAAGCATATAGTTAGGGCTGGATCAGGTGACCTTGAATCCTCCCTTAGTTACGGTGCAATCGGTAGAGGCTGCTGGGGGATTCCCATGATGCACTGAGTGTTTCTTCTTCAGCCCCTTTCTCACTCACTATGTTTATACACCTTGTTATTTGGTATTATTAATCTCTGCCTCTCTTCCACAGCATGTCTTTGCCCTGTCTTCATCCATTAACTGCCAACTGGTCTTGGCAGATGGGCGCCCCTCCCTGAGCCTGGTTCTGCTGGTGGTTTCGTCCTGTTAAATTGAGTTTTTCGTTCCCACTTATAGTATAAAACGCCTTGAGTCATCTGTTGTTGTGATTTGTCGCTATATAAATAAAATTGAATTGGACTGTATGTGAATCCATTTCAATCTCAAGCAGAATACACACCGAGGCAATTTAGCATCTCAAACTTACCTCGACTTTTACGTCTTTCCAAATAGAAAGAAAACCTGCACATTTTACCATAAAACATACATGATTAGTGCATAAATGACCAAACTTCTGAGCACATCAAAGTGCCCAGCCCCAGATAAACTTGTGTCAGCAGCTGGGTGAAGTTCAGCATGTCACCACCCAGCACAATGTGCTGCATCTGACAACTGTGCTATCAAGGGTTAACTGTCCCAGCTAACAAGTGACTGTGACAGCTGCTGTCAGACTCTGACACTTCTACTCAATAAACCAGGGCAGACCACCCTCCACACTGAGCCCAGGGAATCTCTTTGTCGTGGGTGAACAAAATTGGATGTGTGTGTGTATGTAAGTGTGAAGGGTGAGGGTTGGGGGTTGCAGGAACAGTGTCATTTTACACAGTGGGTTTAGATTAGAATTACAGCATTGTCTGATGAAAGGACCAAAGATCAAACCTCTAAAAGACCTCTGAGTGTCAGATGAGGTACGTATCTGCTGAGCATGCTCATCGAAAAACCTCAGGGCATGTTAGAGGACATCTTGACCTTAAAATGAAAAGCTAGTAGGGCTTCGGGGAGTGCCACCCTCTGATTGGTGCACCCTCTGTCTCTGTGCAGTGAAGGTAGGAGAGGTAAGCTAAGTGCCCCTGGAGACAGCATTCAAATATTACTACCCTGGACATTATTTCTAGAAGGACTTGCAAAAAAGCTGCACCAGATGAGCCACCCGTTTGAAATGTGAGCTGGCCCGATGCACTGCTGCCATGCCTTGCGTTACTGCAAAAAATTTGATGGGGCCTGCCAAGAGCCCTCGGATGGCAAAATGAATTTCATGTGTGAAGGAGTGTCATCTACGCCTGCGTGTCAGTCATCGTTAAGCGTTTCGACCCCGCACTAATTCATGGAAGTCTATGGAGCTAATGTTGTAATCAATCCTAACCCATGAATCCACTCTTCCTCCGTCTGGTTAGAGACAGGCAGCTCTCCAAGGTTTCTAAATGGCTCTGTGTGAACCCTGACCTAATACAGCCTACTACTAAGTGGTTTAAATGTTAATGTCCTGTCTACACATTTTACAGGCAGCATGTTGGCCTTGTAGTTCTTGTCCTGTTTTGGCCTGAGGTAGCGGATGAGTATTTGACTATTTCGAGAGCAAGAGCTCTTCTTTTAGACCCTTGTGATTTCGGCATCGGACAATAGAACCGAGCAAAAGTGGCGGTTGAGAAATTTTATGGAAATAAATGCATGTAGGAAATGAGTCTACATGCAAGGGTAAGGAAGTTAAACCTTGCTATTGTTGCAGTTATGCGCCTAAAGAAATTATGTTTAACGATCACATCTGATATTTGTCTTTTGTTTGTCTTTCTCAAGATGTGGTTTTACCATTGCGTGTGCCCTCTGTTTCCTTATTTTTCCTGAAGTTTCTCCCTTTTTTTCTCTTAGATGTGTCTATGCTGCTTGTGTACAGCTTTGTGAAAAAATTCTGGAGCCACCATTCATACGTTTTGCTTCCAATAAGCAGAATTTTAAGAATTTTTCAGTTGACGCAAGGGTGGCTGTCAAGAAGCCATTCTTATGCAAGGGAAACAAGAAGAAAAGGCTGAGGTATGCCAAGTTACACAAGAATATGACTGAAAATCAGTGGCAACAGGTCTCATGGAGTGAGGAATCCAAATGTGAAGTTTTGCATGCATGAACAGAGGAGGTCAGGAGCAAGTACAACCATGAGTTTCTAAAGGCATCTATAAACCACAATGGAGGCTATGTTGTGGTTTGGGTCTGCATGTCAGCCAGTGGTGTTGGGGATCTTATCAACATTATGCAAATATGAACATATAAAAGTACTGTTAGACATTCAGCGCCATCTTAAAACTAGCTGGCTGATAATAGTGTCACTTTTCAGCATGAAAGTGATTCCAACCCCACTGTCAGTTAAGCAAAAGCATATCTCGATAGAAAAACACATAATGTCACGCTCTCAATCATGGATTGGCCTCCCCGGAGCCTGGACCTGAACATTATTGAAGCATTGTGGGATCATCCTGACAGTGAACAGAACAACAGAACAGAGCTTGTCTAAAAGAGTTCCGGGTACATTTAAAAATAAAGCTGGCCAAACCAAACTTGACATTTTTAAGTCAAGTTAAAGGGTTTTTTTCCCCCTTATATACATTGTTATACTGTATTTTCATCTATGTTTTCCATTTTCACGGTAAAATATAAAGAAATAAGCGGTTGCTCGACATTTTTGTACAGTACTGTAGATTTTAACGAGCTAAATCTCCTTATCTAAACAATCACATGCAGCACAGTCATTTCACTAGGCGGCAGACCCTTTCTCATAATGCCAACAAGTTTATTTAGGTTAATAAGTAAACCATATGCTGTATATCAGCATAACAGACTTGGAGATAAATGACAAAGAAGTACTTCAATGAAAGTTGCTCTTTGCATTTATCTGCCAGCATCCTATTCTTATTCATCCATATTTATTTTCTCCATCTAAGGTGTCTGACCTCAAAAGAGCTCACAGTAGGTAAAATTCTCCTTCTCAGAGTCAGTTAGAACAAAAGACAACCTGATTTACAAACTCTTATCACCTTTGTGCCTCTTGAACACTACCAGTGGAGACTGGCAGGTCCATTATACCACAACAAAAGGTTGGTTTGTTATCCGTGAAGTGGCCACTTCATGTCTCCAAACTGCCGTGAACAGAGATCAAAGTCTGTTTGATGTTTTCAGATGCATTTTAAACACAGCTAAACTGAAGCAAGAGCATTCACGTGGTTTTCATGAACATATATATCTCCTCCATATCTGGTGGTGGATTTAGATTCATGGTGTGTTTATCCATGCAAATACAGCAGACCTAAGGCTGAATTCACATGCATGACAATCAAGAGAACTGGGAAAGAGCTGACCTCTCTGTCGCTCTTTCCTCGTCTCCATCCGCGGTTGGTGTCCTGCTGTGTGATGGCTCCACAATAGATATCGTCTAATTTAATCCACGCTGAGTCCTTGCCACTACAGAGCCAGTGTAAGGACAGGAAACCGCTCTGATCAGAATATGCATGAGCACTGTACGTCTCACATAAAAAGAAAAAGCAAAGTGAGTTGCAGCCATTACAGTATCTACTGTCATCATTACAATGATGAGGAACCCTCTGTATAAACATTTGGGTAGTTTCCTTGCCACTGATACAATAATAAGCACATAAGCAAGGTAAATAAGCAACGGTAATTGATTTTTATTTTTATTGCTCACATAATCTCATTTCCAGCGACTGCATGAGTGAATTTGTATGACCTGAAATGTAATTTGCTTCATGTTAGCCACTGCTCCAGAAATGCAAGTATTTGCATTTTGCTGTATAAAAAAGAAGATGGCCGATACTCGTCTGTCAAATAATCAAATTTGCCAGCAAATCTTTTGAGCATCTGTAACATCTTTTTTTTTCACCGTTGCATCCAGTGGTTCCCCAATATGATTCTGGGGCATGGGGGCTGGAAAGCATTGGGGGGGGGGGGGGGGGGGGGGCATGTGGGTGTTTTTAGATCACAGGCCAGTGACAAAGAAGATTATACTCCTATCAGTGTTGAAAAGGCTTTAAAATATTCTAACTTCTGCAATGGTAAAAAAATATAAAGCAAAATATAGGCAGATGTTGCTTAACCCTGTCCTAGCTGGCAGTTTTGTAGCTCTGGAGTACTGGAGTTGTCTATAATAGAGCATAAAACCCGTAAACTGCATTTAAAAAACAATATTCCAATGTGTTCTTTACATTGTTCATTTGTTTCTTTTTGTTAAGGTCACTTGTCGAGGTGGAGATCCATTTGACCACATTAAGCTGTCTGGGAAGCTTGCAACAATGACTAATATTTTATGAGCTGAGCTGTCATGTGTAACAAAGTGGAATTGTTTCCACTTTTTGTTTCCACTCTCAGAAATATTATGAAGCAAGGTACTTAGGTTCAGGGCCTGCTTTACACCAGAGAGCAGAGCACTAGGAAGCAGCAGTGTCAAAATCTGAAAGTGTGATGTGCGAATATAAAAGTTAAATTACCTTAATTGGAATATTAGAGGTTAAACTTTGCTGTTCTAATGAGATAAAACTCGATGAGTCTGTAAAAGCTCAGTAGGCTTTTCTCCCTAATAGGACTATAAATGTATGGGGTCTAATGAATGTGCTGCTGCCCTGTGTGTGCGTGTGTGTGAGGGGAATCCTCTAGCAAAAAAAAGTTTTGGGGACCCTTCCTCCTATCCCTTCTCATTATCATCATCATGATCATCATCGCCATCCCTTCCTCCCTCCCTTACACCCCCCACCTCCACCCACCCTCCCCGCTCGCACTGTTTTCCCAGATTTATTCACGTGCGGCTCGCTCCCGCCTCGCTCAGACATTCTGTCGCCAGCGCCGTGACGTCACCTGCGCCAGAAGCCTCCTCCGCTCTGAACGTTTCCCTCCGCCTGTCTTCAAGAGAATCTAGTCCCCCTCCCTCCTCACCGCAGCGACCCTGAACTTGATTAATGAACTGGCAAATACAGAAAGAGATGTTACTACACTTTTTTAAATATAATGAAAAAAACAACAAAAAACAATAACGATCGAAGCCCGTGTTTTTTTTGCCAGTGTTAAAGTATATTTAAGTCATCATTGTGTGTTTGAGCAAATTATTACACTGATAAGCCTGTGGTCACCCTTTGGACACTTTGTGGCGTTTTTGAACTTATATCTCATTTTTTCGAGGATCTCTAATAACATCTACAAGCTCTGACTGTTTAAAAAAGACTGTTTAAAGTTTACTTATCATTCAGATAAGTTATCGCGCTTTTGTCGCTTTTGTGACTTATTCACATCTGATCAGATAATGGGTTACTTCCCCTTGGGCCTCATGGTCAATTCAGAGTCTGCGGCACATGCACAAGTATGGACAGATTGGGCTCATTGGTGTGCAAGAAACTTTCATGTCCTCTGCAGCTGCTGTCCTGCAGGAAGGCTGTGTTTTCACGTGTCATCGTGCAGTACTCACTGGGACCCAAAAAAGCGTGCATCAGTGTCTGAGGAGGTGGGGATGGTGGCATGTATGAGCATGTTCCTGTGCTGACTGTGCTCGTGGGACACTTTTGTTCTTCTGGCTGAACTGTGCTTATCATGTCACAGTCAAAGCGAGACGGGAAACCGAGAGGTAGGCTTTAAGTTCAGGAGTTCACAGATAAACCACAGAGATGTGTCACTTAAAAACAGCCTCTCGGAAATATTACTGCTTTAGATAAAAGCGAGCTTTTTCAAAATATTTCCTCATTTACTCCCGATTGATGTCTGTTGTATTGGGGGAGACAACAGAGTGGTAAAGATTAAAGACTTATTACTTAGACTTATTATTTAGAGCCTCTTTTCCCCTGTCTCCCCAAAAACCCCGACATTTCACCTATCTTAACAGACACGTTTTGCACTAAAGAAACCCCACACCTTTGCACTAAAACCGTACCGTTTCGCTATTACATAATCCACTTCCACGCTCTCGATGAAGATGTTAGATGTGCAAAAAGTAGGTCTGCCTCTTGCCGGTGGGGCCGCATCTCGCGGCGGTGTGATACTGGCGCTCGGGAGAGTGTGAGACGGCTCCGCGACTCACTGACGCCAGGCCGAGCAGACCCACAGTCAGGCGGCGAGAGCACACAGGAGGAGCCAGCGACGCCGAGAAACAGAAAGCTACAGAGGAAGAAAAGGTGCGGTAAAGTTTTTCTTTTTTCACAGAATTATAAATGAAAACTGCCTTTAACTGTTTTTATTTCGGTAGCCACAGTGTGCTCGACTCTGTTTTTTTAAGGAAGTAGATCCCAGCAGTTATCCGCACATCACTGTCAGTTGGCAGCTTCAAACTTTTTTTCCTCTTTTTGCGCACAAGTTATCAGACAGCAGTGGAAATTTAGCCGCAAAGTTGTGTCTTGTACCAATTTTTTTTTACAAAAGCGGGAAAAAAGTGGGTAACTTAGGGAATTTAGCAGCAAAGGTTTCCCAAAAATGTTGTAGAAGCGAAGCTTTTCGTCTTAAAGCTAAACTCCCTTTAATTACCCTTAAATCACCGTAAAGGGTTCACCGGGACGAGCTTTTCCGTATTTAACCATGTAATCCATTTTCAGCTGGGAATGATGATTATTGTGCTATTTATAAACTACCGCTTTTCTTCTTTTTTTTTTTTGCTTTGCTTTTTTTGGGGGGGGGTGCATGCATTATGCGGATAAATGGGTGGTCTTTCTGTGTCATATGTTGTTATCTTGCTTCATCAACTAGCTGTTTAGTCTGTAACATTAAAAAAAGTGGAAGAAATGGCCACCAGTCGCCCGAGGGTTTCATCTTGTTCTGTGTAGAAATTAGTTTACGGTGACATTGAACAGAAAAACAGCCAAGCTTCTCCTTTTGAGAAACAAGAAATTGAGGATTTAGCAAGTTTTCTTTCCCCGTGATAAATGACTGAAAATGCTTGATAAACAATTATCAAGACTGCTCATTAAGTTTCTCATGATCACCTAATTAATTAGCTAAATCTCTTGATTTGAAGCGTTACACATTTCGAAATGTATCATATTTGGATGCCACTAAACCATATATCACTCTGTAATCAGTAAACACGTATTACACCTTGCCATTTTAAGCTTTAAGAAAGTATATTGTTGTAGTGTTTATTGATGTATAAAGACTTAACGTGGCTGTTCAGCTGATGCACTTCAGAGGACATGTGTCCCCATGTGTTTACGAATTTCTGCCTGTGTGAGAGTGCATGTGAGGGAAGATTGCAGAGGGAGGCAGAGACCTACAACAACTAGAGCTAGCTCTCTTGACATTATTGAAGATGACATATCAGATTACTCAAAGGACAGGAATTTGTCCTTGTCTGTGATTGCATTCTCAGTATGTTGTGCTTTAAGTTGTATTTACGACAGCTTTTTTTCCAGCTTAAAAATGAGCATGAAGCCTCTTGACTGTGACTGTCATTATCAGAGGCTTTTATGAGCTTGATATCTGCGTCGGTGAACACAAAGCATGATATTTTCCATCCACTGTAACAGCTGCTGATAACTAGTAAACTGCAAGGTCTCCATACGTTGCAGGTTTTCCTTTATGAGAGAGACTTAAACCAAAATAAACTCTTTAGTTGACAGTTTTAGACAAGCACTGTTGTTGTAGGATAAATAGAAGAAGAAACATGACAGATTTAAGTCTTGTGTCCCTGTGTCACTGTATGGTTGGATAACATGTCTGCTATGTGTTGGAGTGAAGTGTCCACCCTAACACAACACAAACCCAACGCTGAGTTACGAGCATGTTTGACATAGCACCATGAAAACCCATGTGTTTGATAGTTATGTCTGCTGTGGTAGATTGACATGTCTGGGACGCAAAGAATCTGATCCCAGTTCAACTTCATCAGAGTCTGAACCATCCTGACACTTCTTGTGCAGGTTTCTAGTGTTTTCCATATCAGCATTGGAAGGATGCTGAGCAGTGGATGTGACTTGTAGGAGCCCGTCAGGTCAATGCCATGACTGTGATTACTTCAGGTTTTGCTCTTAGACTGTAGTGTCTAGGTCTAGCTGTTCGGCGTTAATTCTAGGGCTGCTCATTTATGACAAAAGTCATTTCTCACGATTGCCATAGTGGCTTCATTGAACTTAAAATCATGCTATTTGAATGGTGAATATCCTTGACTCTTTGAATCAGTCTTTCAGGGAGAAAATCTGGAGTTTTATGGAATGACAAAAGTATTGTAGGTGGGGCTGAAAGCCAAATTGTGAGTGCAGCACAATAACTGTCTTGTTTTAAATATAGTTAGAAGCCAAAATTGTAATTAAAATTTGATTAATTGTGCATCACTAGCTAATGCTGTTTGCAACCAACTGAAGTAGTTATTAGGGAGCCTGGAAAAGTGAACTAATATTATATTACAGCAGATATGTTACTTTATGTTAGCCAGCAAATATCAAGAAGGTGCAGAATGCAATTATGCAAAGACATGCTGCTTTTGTAAGACTGTACAACAAGGAAAACTTGACAGGTTAATTATATATATATTTTTCATGTAAAATGTCCTTCTCTGTATTTATTTATTTATTTATTTTTTGCATAAAATGGCTAAAATTGGCAGCTTTTTTTGGTTGGCCCACAGTCCAAAGATATTTAGCTTGCAATAATATGAAACTGATAAATGTAGGACATCTGGCTAAGAAACTGGAACCAGAGATCTTTTGGCTTTTTCTTTTCTTTTCGTTTTTTTAAATGGCATGATTTAAATGACAAGTACTTCTAAGTACTAAGTACATTAGTACTAATTTTTCTTAGTACTAATGTTAATTTCTCAAAAGGATGTTAAAAATGACAGCTGGTCTCCTGTTTTAAAAGCAATTTGTTGACTCATTTAAAAAAAAAAAAAAAATTATATCCTAGCCTCGTTGTTAGAAATGGTATTCGTAAAGTAGCCTGTAGTGCATCCTTGTAGTGTCATGATTCACACAGTAATGCCCCTTGAAGGCTCTTGATGTTGAAGTACTAGCTGAAGAGACCAGATATGTGAGCGTTCTCCATATCTCTTCCTCCCAAACACTCAGCCTGTCTTAGATCTCAGGCATCACCATCACTCTCACTTACTTTTTTCCTTCTGTCTCTGCATCATTCCTCCTTTCTTCCTCTCGCTTTATCTATCACTCTCTTCTTTCCTGCACTCCACGGTTTATAGCCAGTGACTCCATTGAGCGGGGGTTAATGGAGGCCCTATCCAGGACCCTGCTGATAAATAATGTAGCTTCTTTATAATGCTCCATCCCCAGGGAGGGTCCAGAGAGCATCATTACTGCCTGCTCATCCTACACAGCCCAGGCCTAAATTGATTAACAGACACTGGAGCAGTGCAAAATGATCCATGGGGCTAGTGTAGTGGCTAACAGCTCGCACCAGGTGGGTCAAAGCCTTCGCCTGTCAGTGTCGCATCATCCCACTCTGTGCTCCCATTAGCCTCAGTTTCTGTCCAGTGGGCTAACTGATTGCCATAACAAGCTACCGCTAACGCAATAGTGAGAGAGCAATGCTCAGACTTGGCTATAGGTAATGTTTTTTATGGAGCTGTTTAAATGATGGTATCCGTTTCCATTTTCATAGAGGAGAGAGCAACGGCAAAGGCCACTGCAGGCATGTTTCTTTAATGCCTGTGTCACAGATTAGGGATGACGCTAAAAGTTTGATGGTTACATAGAAATTTGAAGTATGGATCATGTGTGGATTGAGTTCATTTAATAATTTATTTGGTTAAGATGTGTTTGAAACATTAACCTGACTGTGAAATCCTATGGCATTCTACCCATCTCCTTGCTAAGTGATGATGTAACAATCCTATTTTTTTTTTCCATTTTTTTCCTGCATTGCATTAATTTGTGCTTAAAAACATTGCTGCAGCATGTTCCCAAATAAAGCCTGGTGGGTTCTCCATGTATGGCTTATTTACACAATAGTGGTAGTACAGATTACACGTTTTACTACTGTTTACACTCACCACTGCAATTTTGAATTGCAAAGTCAGGTTTAATGTGACTTCTCCAACTAAAGTTCACCTTCAGGAGGCAATTCAGCTAAAAATTCATTTCATAATAATGATAACAATAATAATAATAATAATGATAAGAATAAGAATCTGGAGATGTTCATTCTATCAGCAAAATGCCAGAGAGTTTTTGGACGAGACCTTTATTATAATATCAGTATCTGTAAAGTTTTATTTGTACATAGATGGACACATGTATACCCACCAAATTATTTAACATCACCTGTGTTATAGTTCCTGGTACAGTAGAGTTTTCCAGGACCACATAAAACCACACATACATGACAAAAACAATACCATATATGCTGTTACTGCAGGACATAAATATTTTTCAGACACATATTCAGAAAGTTGGTTCACAGAAAGGCCGTTATGTCATGCAGGCATCCTAGTCTATACATAGATATAGGAAGAGGGGCACATTGGCGCCTTTTTGTTTTGACTGCTTCTCAGAAAACTCAAACTAGCATTGTCCAAAGAAGAAACACAGTGCCATATCAGGGCCTTTAAATAAGCATGTGGTCAGGCGAGCAGTCAGATGTTATTGACTGCCAGGGCTGGAAATATCTAAGAGACATGGCCTCCATCTGCAGCTGAATGACAGTACAGGATTGTTAGGTTTGCTCCAGATGTTACTGTACAAAGCTTTCTGGAATCCTCCATCTGAAATGCATTAAAGTTAGTCTTTGTGCAGTTAGTCCTGAACTTGTACTGATAGCACTGGTTGTTACTGAGAGACCATCAAAGAAGCTCTGTGGCTGGATGTGAATCAGAATAATTTCTTATATGTCTGGGTGGTGACCCTGACAGTAATATGATGATGCTGATGTTTACCTTTTGAACTGTGTGTTGTTTTTACACAGCAGACTCAGATCTCCAGTAAATGTTTTGTTTCATGTAGTTTGAAAATGTGCTCAGTCAGATTTACCTTAGACACTGACAAGGTCACCATAGAGATATAGTCTATGTCAGCTTTCAGAGATTTTTAATTTGTATAGATAGTCATGTGAATGGACGAGTTTATGCTACAACAACAGCCAGTAACAGCAAAGGTTGACTGGTATTATTTTTATTTGTATTTATTTTTTTCAGACCAAGAGAAATGCGTCATAAGTTTTAGGTTTAAAACAAGCAGGACAAGTGTCAGAAGCTTAGTCATACTTGTGTTTGATTTACACAAAAAGGTCTACACATGTTTTGTGTGTGTGTGTGTGTGTGTGTGTTGGGGGGGGGGGGACTAGCAGCAAGCCACTAGTTAATGTAGGGTGCAGTAGGTGTGGATTACTTAAAAAAAAAAAAAAAAAAAAAAACCCAGGACAATCAATGATGTCACCTTAATCTCATTTTGTAAAAAAAACCCACTTATTTGAATAAGTCAGTTTAAAAAAAAAATCCTGTTATTAGTGTTAGTAAGAATTTTAGCTGAATTCTCAAGTTTTGGTAAGAATTTTACTTGTCACTGTATATTTTTTTTAAATTGTCATTTTAATGTCTTTTTAAAATATTTTTTTGTTTAATGTTCATGCTTGCATACGATAAAGGAGGGCTACTGGGGCTAGTCCTGCTAATGTTGGACACAAAGAAAACTACTCTGACATTGTGTGTGTTTAAAAATGTAGTGGTCCTCATTTCAGTGACATTTAACCTAATTGTAGTAGTAGTATTTGTTTTGGGATTTTTTTTTTTTTAAGGTAGTAGTAGTTTTATTCTCTGTAATTATTATCAAGACAACATTAGCAATGGCAGAAAAAGTCAGTTGGTTTTGTTTGTTTGTTTGTTTTTTCTTGTTTTAAAAAAAAAACAAGTAAATTAGTAACCAGGATTATTACTTGTTATAATTTGGTGGTATTTGTCAGGGGCATAAGTTCAGAATAGTTATGATAATACAGGTATCCATAGCATTTACTAAAACCTTAAATGCCAAAGCCTCCTGATGCTTGTTGTGTTAGTAAAGTTGACCACCTTGACAAAACTAAGGTATTGTGAGTACATGCCATCCACTTTACTCAAATTTTAATTTTAATTACCTAAAATGTTTTTCACACCTAGTTTTAGCTTTTATTTAACTGTAACAATCTTGGTATTAATACTTGCTCCTCATAAATAGAACAGTTAGTTTGCAAATGAAGTTAAGGGCAACATGACAGAAATCCAGTTTGACTACCCGTCCTTAAACGTTTCACTAAAATGAAAAGATGTTCATCGTGAAAGAGTCTGAGGGAAAAAAGTCAGGGATGGTCAATTCAGGAAACATTTTTTTTGTTTCCTGTCCTGCACCTGTGGAAAAGCCTGCAAGTCTCAGCAGAAGGAAGTGATGTCACTGTTGTTCAGGCGATGACACATAAGATAAAACACAGTCTGTTTCTGTTAAGGTGGCAACTCTTTTGTCAGTATTAAGATGTAGTTTTCCCACCAAATGTCCCGTCCTTTGAACAACTGTAGTTTTGTATTACTTTTTAGATGAGCCGATTATATACAGGCTAATTATAGTTTTAACTTGCAGCTTTCCAGTCAGTGTGGTTGGCAGTAGTAAGTGTCCACGGCCTCCACAACACATGCACACAAACACACACACACTTTGTAAATGGCACCTGTTCGTATCAGACTTCCCAGTCCAGATGCCAGTATGAGGTAGCTTACACAGGCAGTAGTTGACAAAGATAGAAATCACTATTCATCCCATAATCTGAAGGGCCAGGAATAACTACAGAGCAGCCTTAATGATGTATTTGTTCCTGCTCTTAGGAAATCCAATATACTGCAGGCTTTACTGTCAGAGAGTGATGCACACTCACCCACGATCGGTTACAGATAAACGCTGGTGGATTCCTGACACGCTGTTTATTTGATTCAAGGATCACATTTGAACATTCATCTGCAGCCAAACCTCAACCATAACTCTGTTTTATCTGCCTAATTGCATTCAGGCATAACTTGAAAAGAAGGTGGGACGAGGAGTGCTGAATGTGCTCTTGTTTTCCCTTTCAAAAGCCAAAATGTGTGTACCTTCTGACTACTGAATTGCTCCCGTGGGACCCCAGTGAATAGGCACATTTATACTGGGGTTCGCATGCACTTCCTTTTTATTGTCCTACACATTGCCAGATTCCTGCCCAGAGCCGGTGTGTGGTGTTGAAGCTTTTTTGATCGCTTGCCTCAGCAGGTTACTCATTAGAAGTTTCCTTCCTCTGAAATCTTTTAAAACTCATACTGGATGTTGTCAAGCACACTATTTTACCTAGCAAGTTGTCTTTGCACTGTTGAATCATAAAATCTCATAGTATATACACAATACGTTTAATATTCTTAGAAAATTAAGCTGAGAAACAAGATAAGAATAAGAGATAAGAAAGAAAGCAATACTAAAAGCCTTGATCATATCGGTGTGAATCAATATGCTGTCATATTGCCCTTCCACAGACACACAAACATTTATTTGTTTGGTTATTTAACAAGACAGTCTCAATAGTCTCTGGGTAGGTCAGAGTAAAATGTACAAATGACCTTCAGAAAAGCCACAAAATACACTAAAAATGTATGATGATAAGTTTACAAACCTGGAATTAAATAGTTTTTAATGTTTGATTTGCCAACCCCTGACTGCATTACATGATGCAGCTGTTTCTGTTAAAGTTGCGCACTTTAAATAAAGTTCTTGACTAAATATGATCTTCCTGTGTGTTTGGGAAAAAATGTATTTAGTAATCGATGCGTCTAATCAGGAAAGTAATTGACATTAATTTCAAAATCTGATTTTGTTTGAAAATATCAAGCAAATTTGACAGAACTTGCTGGTTTTTACCTCTCTGATATACAGATATTCTTTCATTTCTGCTATTCTTGACTGAATGGAATCATTTGTTCCACAAAGATTTTTCCAGGTGTTTTGCTGCTTCTCTCTGTGGGTTGTGCTAACTTTGCACATATAAGAAGTCTTCTCCTGTAAATGACATCAGTAATTGGTGGTAATGTGACAAGACATACAGACAGGAAGCTATTGGGAGAATGTCTGGTTAGGGCTGATGATCAGAGGAGGGTGTCCTCTGTGACTCTCCTGCCCTTTTCCCAGAACTCATGACTGATATGACCAGACCAGCTGTATGGGTGAAATCATTGCTTGCTTCATTGCTTACACAGGCAGGTCTGCTAGTGCCGTTAAAGAGGAGGAGGTGATTTATGTTCATGTTTTGTAGTTGCAGCAGCTTTGTGAGACAGGCAGGCAGTGACGTGTACATCTTTTTGTGAAGGACTTTAACTTACACTTGGAACTTATGCTTATACTTCTTCACTTAAACTTCTTTTTCTTTTTTTCTAGTGACTGTGAAGAGGACCTTATCTTGCATCTTGGAAGCCGAGGATTATAACATAAGAAAACAAACAAATAATATTTAAACCTTTGTGTTCAGTGACTGGACAGTGTCCAACGACTGGTTGCGCTTCCTTTAGGAGTGGGGAGGAGGGCGGCTTGGCCAACATGAATGTCACTTCGCTCTTCTCCTTCACCAGCCCAGCCGTGAAACGGCTGCTGGGTTGGAAGCAGGGAGATGAGGAAGAGAAATGGGCAGAAAAGGCAGTGGATGCTCTGGTTAAGAAACTGAAAAAGAAAAAGGGAGCCATGGAGGAGCTGGAGCGGGCTCTCAGCTGCCCAGGTCAGCCCAGTAACTGTGTGACAATCCCCCGCTCACTGGATGGACGGCTGCAGGTGTCTCACAGGAAAGGCCTGCCCCACGTCATCTATTGTCGGGTTTGGCGCTGGCCTGACTTGCAGTCCCACCATGAGCTGAAAGCGCTGGAATGCTGCGAGTACCCCTTTGGCTCCAAACAGAAGGATGTGTGCATCAATCCCTACCACTACAAACGAGTGGACAGTCCAGGTGAGTGAAATCCCGAGGTAACTTGAAACGGCATGCCTCTACACCATAGGTGTCAAACTCTGGCCCGCGGGCCAAATTTGGCCCGCAGCCTAATTACATTTGGCCCGCGAAGCCATACCAAATTACTATTAGAGCTGGCCTACTGGTATTATACAGCTAATATATTTATTGTTTAGTATTAAGCTTTGCTTGTTCCATATTCAGTTTTTCAGCAAAATGTGTTTGAGTCCATAAGAAAAGATTCATTCTTATATCTGGAGGAATAAATATATTTCAATAAATATTAACGTTAGCCCGCGACTTTGTTCCAGTTTTGAATTTTGGCCCACTGTGTATTTGAGTTTGACACCCCTGCTCTACACTGACCTTAATACCTGTATAAGATGTGCAGACTCTTTGACAGTGTCATAATAAATTTTACATTTCACTCTTAAAGGTACTCAAACTCAGATACTTTGCAATTTAAGTATAGATGACGCCATGAGAGAAAAGATTGAATGATTCCATGGAAAGTATAATACAAGTATTGTAACTGTAAAATGAACAAAAAATCTACACATTTTTCAATTCAAGGACACTGGGACACTTGGGTTTAGACTAATGGTGATTTCCTGGTTTGGTTTTCCTGGCCTTCTCATATTTATCATGACAAAATAACTATTAAAAACTTTTAGGATCCTCAAGTTTCTATATTTTCCTTTCCATTAATCAGTTCTGTATATTTTTTTTTTGTATGTTGTTTTAGTTACCTTTCTGTTGTCTGACAGATTTAGTCCCTAACCAGAATGTCCATACAACATTTTATTTACATGGATGATCACAGAGAGATGACATTTAAAAAAAAAAAAAAAAAATTATTATTATTATTGTTAAGGAGAGGTTCAGGAGGGTGGCCACTTGGAAAGCGGCAGGGCACACACAATTAGATTTAATATATATAGTCAAAAAACAACACTAAAAATGACTTTACAAAGAAAAAAATAAAGATCTCAGATAAAAAAAAAAATAAACTCAGGATAATGTCTTTTATAAAAGTTTTTGTACTACCCGAGTTTGAGTTATTTCCTTGCCTAGGTTTGTCCACTGCTTTGGGGTTCTACCTGCAAAAATAAGACAAATCAAACACAAGCTGGCCTTTAACTAAACACAAAATGAAAGTTAGCTGACAAGATAAAAACAGCTGTCTGCGGGGTGCTGTGTGGGTGGGTGTGTGTGGGTGTGTATGTATGTAGCAGGAAATTCCATCTGGGGAGAATGAGGGCTTTGTTTTGGGCATGCTCAGTACTGCAGGCTCTACTTTTTTTCATACAGGCAGACACACTCTCAAACTTGCACGCATGTCACAAAAAGTAGAACACACACCCACACACACGTATGACTGCAGGCAGTTTCTCTGAGGATGGCTGGAACAGGAAGATACTTAGTCTCTCACAATAGGAGGAAAGAGTTGTTGGCTGCCTCACATACGCTTTGTTTTCGCAGCGGGTGGAAGATGGGGCTAAGGTGATTTAACCCCACAGCAACTGTCTGGCCACACGACTCCCCCCACAACCAACACCACAACACACCCTATTTTTCCTCTATTAAGCCAGCCCACCTACTCAAACACATCCTGCCAATTTCCCTTCAACCTTATACATAAAAGCACAGCTGTCTGACTGCTCCACAAATAGCCTGTAAAATAAACATTTATTTATATATTGATCCATTGGCCTATTGCAGCACATTCAGGCTACCTGCAGGAATATAGACAGCAACCCGAGTCTCATCTAAAGTTTCACCACTAGCTTTATTTATCTGCACAGGTATTTATAGACACAAGTGGAGTGTATCTCTGTGGTTTGTACTGCACCTGAACAGCCTTCAGCCAGGATATTTACCCCAAGTGATGAATTCCACAAGAACAGCTTGCTTCAAAATGTCTTTTTTAGTGCAGAAACCTGAGAGCCTGGGCCAATACTGCTGGCTAAGACCTACTGCCTGGAAGCTGACATTTGAAAAACGTAGCGACATCTGTGCGCAGAATGTTGAATCATGGAAAGTGCCAGAAACAGATTTCCTTTGTTGTGCTGGAATCAAATAACTTATTGAGTTCAGATGTATCTTTTTCTACATGGGTAGAGCTTGATATGATGAGCGGTTAAAGTAATTATCTTTCTTTGTTTTGATTTTTTTGTTTGTTTTTTGTGGGTGGGGGGGTTTGAAGATTGAGATTAATGAAGGATTTACCTCAGTGGGTGATTGTGGTGTTAGATGAATCAGAGAACACTCAAGGTAAGAGAAAGAAATGAAACAAGTAAAGAATTTGATGTCCAGTTTCCTTTTCTGATAAAGTGCTGTCAAAATGAACTAAAAACTGAAGCCAAAAGATGATTTTGAAACAGTGGATATCTGATCTTGTACATCACATCCCCAAGAGACCGGATCAGCAAAAAAAGACAAAGCATGCATGCATTTCAACATAAATATGTTTTGGAACATCACAAAATAAACAACTAAAATAATTTGCCACATGCTTGTTTAATTGTTCCAGACCTCCTTTAGGCCCTACACATTGAGGAATTTTGTAAGAAATAAAAACATTTTTTAGACATAAGCTACATCTACAAGTTACCTAATGAATGTTCTAACGCTACAGTTATGTTAGCCAACTGATCTTTGAGCAGTTCTGCACCAAAATGAAGTCTGTACAAAAAAATTACCATTGATTTACCTTGTACCTTGTTGTTGGACCACGGTGATGGTTTGTTTGTAGCCACTTGTTGCTGGGTTTCAAAAATGGCGGGTTTGATTCTTGTAAAAGAGTCTCTCTCAGGGCTCATCCCAAACTTTACCCTAGCCAATCATTGGCAAGCAGCCTGATGCCACATTTTCTGCTCAACTCAGCTCTCTTGGAACTCTGGCCCAGTAGATATTGAAAAAGCACTTCTAAATTTGTTTGTACGAGTAAATTGATTTGTGCATGAAAGGTTTGTAAGTACGATTTATGTACTCATTTGTGTTTACATACTGTTAGTAAATGAGGCTGAATGACTGCTGTCGCTGCTGTTTTGGCTGGCAGATTTTACATCTCCTAGTTTATATCAATATATCATTTTCACCCACCTCTGATGTTAAGCATGGAAAAAAAAAAAAAAAAAATCTCCTACCTTCCTTATAGATGATTAGCTATTTGGGGGGGGGGGGAAATTTGCAAGCTTTAGTGTCACATAATAGGACATTCTGACTAACGGGTGGAGTCCAATTTAACTCAACTCGGTATATTCTCTCTGAACACCATTTGTGTGTTTCTTCCTCTACAGTGCTGCCACCTGTCTTGGTACCGAGGAACAGCGAGTTTAATGCCAAACATACGATGTTGCCTCGCTTTCGCAACCCCTTACAACAGAACGAGCCACACATGCCCCAAAATGCCACCTTCCCAGAATCTTTTGGTCAGGCCAACACCTTGCCTTTCCCACATTCACCTGGGAACAGTTACCCAAACTCACCTGGAAGTGGCAGCAGCGTCACCTTTCCTCATTCACCATCTAGCTCTGACCCCGGCAGTCCATTCCAGATGCCAGGTAGTAATTATTTTTCTGTTTTCTTTCTCCTCCTCCACTTTTCCTCCACTTTAAAGCTCACTTTACTTTGCTCTGTCTCCTTCCTCATGCAGAGACCCCCCCTCCTGCCTACATGCCCCCAGAGGAGCAGATGAGCCAGGATTGCCCTCAGCCAATGGACACCAACCTCATGGCTCCACCATTGCCCCTGGAGAGTAACAACCGGGCAGGTAACCATGTTAGTTACTGTCTTGCTTGCGCACACGCACACACACAAACACACACACACACACACACACACACGTTTTATGTGATATCTGCAAAAAGCTGTCTGTACCTGCTCACCTTTTTTCTTTATACCTCTTTTTTTGGGGGGGGGGGTGTATTTTTTTGCTTGTGGTCACATGGAAATGCACAAAGTGAAAACTTCAGTGAGGCCACTGTTCTTTATCGTGTCAGATAAAACGGCGTGTGGGCAGGGCATGCTAGTTTACAGTAGGCTTTGTCTGTGGGTGCAGGCTCAAGGGAAGCTCAAAGCCTCAGCAAATTAAGACAGGCCTCAGAGCCGTTTTATGGGGACTATAAAAGCTTAGGCTTATGTCATCTTTGCGGCTGGTAATGACTTAAAACTTGTTAACGATAAGGTTCACTAATTGCCTCCTACTTTTAAATCTAAAATGCGGTGCAGTAATTGCTGCTATCTTGACTTTGTGTTGTAGACTTTATTGTGCTACACAGACAGCAACTGAGCACTACATTCATAAATGCGTAACAGACTAGGCAGTGGACATGTATTGGACTCCAAAGCCCTTTGATTCAGATTTTATAGCTTGTTCAGTAATCATTTCTATCAGTAATCCAAAGACCTGGATTACAGCTGTAAAGAAGTTTGATGGTAGACGATGGCAGGTTTTAAATAAACCTTCAGGCTACCCAACTATAGAGACAACAAAGGTAAATTGTAGGGATGTGCGCAACTAGTCAACTAATCATTGTTATTGTCACTAGTCTGTACCAAATCTACTAGTTTAATCTGTTTTACATTTTAATTGATACCCAATCCTGGCCCTTATGACTCGACTCAAGATAAGTGGAAGAAAATGGATAATTTGTTTTCTTATTTTAAATTTTAACTTTTAATGACGTGGTTGTCATGAATTTTCAAATAGTGTGCATCATTCAAAATACACGGCACAATGCAACACACTTTTTTTAGTTACAGTTCAGTAATTTTTCAGATGTTTGTCATATTTTGATAATACGTGAAAATATTTTATAGTAACATGTTTGCTTATCATATTTAACATCAGTTTATTTTAAGTGTTCTTCTTCTTCTTCTTCTCAGTTTTACACTAGTTGGTTAATCTAATTTTCTTAGTTGCACAGAACATCCCTAGGAAACTCTAGTAAAATTGTCTGATGTAAATATACTTTTAAGTTTACACATTGAATTTCTGGTTTCAAATTTTCAAGGGCTGAAACATAAGCTATGTAGCATTTTAATAAGAATCACAATACCTCGTTAGTATTTAGCCTTTCAGGTTGGAGACCACTGATTTACCTAATTAAGCTGTTGGCTATGTGTTACTGACCTAGCATAATTATCACTTATTCACAAATTGAATTATACCTCAAATCATTGGTTGAAATAGTTACTTGTGTAGTTATGTTTGGTGGTATGTCTTCTGGAACCTCTTCATTGTTTGCTCATGTTGTTGGTGACAAGATGGTGTATGGAATCAGTGACAGTTGGCATAATGTTGATTTGTCAGACATTTGATGACATTTGATGGCTAAATAAGCATCTGAGATTTCTAAATTGGATGTCTAAGGTGTCAGCTCATGTGGGCTGGACTTGTGATCAGGTGATACTCTGGGACTGAGCTTGATTTTGACCCTTTTTAGAAAAAAAAATTACTGTTTAGAGTTAAACCCGTAAATGGCTGCACTCTGCAGTTATCTGCTGGTACAAACGCTGATAAAGCTCTGACTTTTGCCTGAACTTTTGTGTCATTAAAGCTTAGAGATTGTGCCCATGCATGCTGACAGTAGAGCTGTTAAAAGTTTTCCTGGCAGTTGGAGTTTTGGGGATTTTTTTTTTTTTTTTTTCCAGTTCTCTTCCACAAGCTGCATCCTGTACAGGGGAGCAGGTTTCTATTGTAGGCCAGTTCTGGGAAAGGGACAGACAAAACACACCTGCTAGCCAGTGCCACGCTACAGAGGAAGTTTGGGAGAAGTATGCGCTTAAATAAACATGATTTATTCCCCTTACAGAGAGGGGGTGAGGCCAGCTGGCACCAGCTTACCCTGAGATACCAGGCTCAGCGAGCATGCTCGTGTCCCGTCTATTGACTGTTTGCCTGCTCAATAAACCCTGGCATGCAGACCACAGATGGCCTTGACACTTTAGAATACATCTGCATTGATTTGGGTTAGAATAAATATATGGAAATATGCTTGTTTATGTTTATTTATGGTTATAGGCAACATGGAATAATTTGAATGAAAGAAGAGTGTGGAGGAATTTGATGAAATATTTGGTTTCCTGTCATCAGCTTCTCTGCACACGACTTTTAAATGCGCCTCACAATTGTGCCTGGTGTGAGGCATGTAGCGTGTACTCTATTCACTCTAGTGACTTGTTAATGTGTTTCCTGTGCAGATGTGCAGCCTGTGGCCTATGAGGAACCCAAGCACTGGTGCTCTATTGTTTACTACGAGCTCAACAATCGTGTTGGAGAGGCCTTCCAGGCTTCCTCCACCAATGTGCTCGTCGATGGCTTCACAGATCCCTCCAACAACCGCAACCGATTCTGCCTCGGCCTGCTCTCAAACGTCAACCGCAACTCTACTATTGAGAATACCAGGCGGCACATTGGCAAAGGTACAACATGGAAAACCTGTCAGTGACCAAAATGAAGCAATTGTCTGCAGACTAGTCTAAATCAATTCATGTTGTGAGCAGGGACTGAGATGTGGCGAGCAACGGAACGACAAATTGACTAAACGTTCCAGTCTGTTGATTTCAGGTTGACCACACGGATGTTTGGCTTCTTTTGATAAAAGTGACTCAACCACAATGTTAATTCATCTGATAATACTCTAATACTCTCTATTAGGCGTCCATCTGTATTACGTTGGAGGGGAGGTGTATGCAGAATGTCTGAGTGACAGCAGTATCTTCGTCCAGAGTCGTAACTGCAATTATCACCACGGCTTCCATCCCACAACTGTATGCAAGATTCCCAGTGGCTGCAGCCTAAAGATTTTCAACAACCAGGAGTTCGCTGAGCTGCTGGCTCAGTCTGTCAACCACGGCTTTGAGGCCGTTTATGAGCTCACCAAGATGTGCACTATCCGCATGAGCTTTGTTAAGGTAGTCTGGTTTGAATTTTCCTTCTAAAAAATGTAAAGTTTTTGGACGATAGATGTTTAGCCTTTTACCTTTTAAAAAAGGTTTATATGGTCTATGGCAGCAGTTGTACAAACAGCTGAGCAGCCACACACACAGTATTTGTTTGATGCTGTGCAACATAATTCCAGTTAAGAATGAAACTATGTGCCTGCCTCTATTTTGTGGTAACACTGTATAATTTGACAGTTATAAATTAAATTCTCATAAAACTACAATAAATACACATTAATTTTTACAGATAATCTTTCATTTTAATGTCAGCCGATGGTCTTTCACAGCTGAAAGCAGATTTATTACACCATGAATTTTCTGTCATTCCACACTTAAACTATGCCCTGGTTTTAAAACTCAGAAGTTTTAAAAACAAGGCACTTTTTTAAGGTGAAAATTAATTTAAATGTGGTAAAACATCTATAATGAGACAGTCCAAAAATAATTAGTATTTTCCATTTTCTTTTAAATCCACCAACTTGTAAGAAAATAAAACCTGTGTTTTTGTGCTTTTCAGGGCTGGGGTGCAGAGTACCACCGCCAAGATGTGACCAGCACACCCTGCTGGATTGAGATTCACCTGCACGGCCCCCTGCAGTGGTTGGATAAGGTGCTGACTCAGATGGGCTCCCCTCACAACCCCATATCCTCCGTCTCCTAGGCTTCACTGTGCTCGGCCCCGTGGCTGTCCATACCCCAGCATTTTGGTTTA
Source organism: Oreochromis niloticus (assembly GCF_001858045.2). Classification (NCBI taxonomy): domain Eukaryota; kingdom Metazoa; phylum Chordata; class Actinopteri; order Cichliformes; family Cichlidae; genus Oreochromis; species Oreochromis niloticus. The sequence goes on along the minus strand of NC_031971.2, from coordinate 16,411,455 downwards.
AGTAGCGAGAACAGGGGTTAGCTGGTGCCAGACTGGTTTGTGTTTGAGTCAGACTGTTTGAAGTTTTGACTGAAATACAAACTTTTCCGGGACCTTTGAGGTTGGGCGGGTTGTTAAATGGGTTTGTTCTCTACTTGAAGGATGTCTGAATTGGGCACATTTACAGACTGGGAGAGGAGTAAGCAAGGTGAGCGTGATGCAACTGGAAGATACTTGATCTCTGTGACCAACTGTAATAATTAGACCATCATACTCATATTGATGCAAGTATCCTCTTTGATCTTGTTCCCACAACATTTTTTTTCATCTTTCTACTATTCTGACTCATAACTAGTTTCCATTTAATTCTTCCCTCGGAAATCCTGATATACAAATGTAGTCACAATAATTTTGGGACATTCCAGGTCGCCGAAATGCAGTTGGTTTCTGTTTTCTGTCCAACTGCAGTCAGGTTGGCGTGAAATGTGCTTCTGAAATGTAAACTGTTAGCAGGAAAATGTTCATCTCCAGATATGTAAAGAAGTGTGCTGGGTTGTCAAAAATGTTTCTTAGGTTATAATAAGTGAGAGCAGTTAAAGTTATCTGTATAACAGCAACATAAAATCCGCTATTACAAGTACTGAAGAATAATATGAGGGCAAAATTAGGGCCGTTTGAGCATTTAGTGTAGGGTTTAGTGTGGTGCATGGCACTCAAAGGGCATTTCAGACATAAACAGTTTTAAGTGTTGCTCATCTTGTGTTTCAAATGAATTTTAAGAGGAAAAAACGGATAGTGTTTAGATATATTCACTATTAGATTATGTGCTGTGCAGTCTGGTTTTGCAAAGCCTAGTTTGGTTAGTGTAGTGTTACACATTTAAGACTGGTAGCTGAACATGAAATGAAGCGGAGGCAAACACAAGTACAGTGTAGTTTGTCCCCTGCTGTATTCTCTGCAGCTGAATCTTATGTGTCATGCAGAGTCGAGTCGCATTGAGGACATTAATATTTCAGTGACTGCGCCTCATCATCTTATTACATTGAGCAAAACGTGTTAAATGACTGTTATGGGAAAAAGTTGAGCATTCAGATTTTAATCATGACTGAGAAAAGGGTGTCAGCTACTGACTTCCCCAAATCCTTTTTTTTAAATAAAATGCAGATTTTTGCCATTCAATTATTTTTATGCTTTGAGCAATCCTGTTTGCTGTAAAACTATTATACTCTTTACATTCTTTTTGTATTTTTTGAACATTTTTAGTTTTGTTTGCACTTTCACATGTTGCCTCTTTGTTTTGGTTTTATTTTGTTTTCGCTCCCTCTGTCTGGTTTGCTCAGTAAAAACTCCCAGAAAAGCAGTTTTATTCCATGAATATCAAGTCTCTACTGGAAGAGTCAATAAATTTGTTTCATTACTTGCAATATTTCTGTCTCTTTCATGACCACTGTCTCTGCATGTTTGTCTTTGTGTGTCTCGGTTTAATTACAGGCCACCCATGCTAAGAAAATATGCATCATGTATTGTTGGGGACTTGCAGAAACAGCTGGTGTGTGTATGTGTGTGTGAGAGTACATGTGCTTGTACTTGTGTAGGGACATAAATCGTTGCACCCAGTCAGATTTTGGGGACAAACAGCAAATCCCCTCATTAATTATGTTTTTAATGAGTAGACTTGGTTTAAGGTAAGAGTTAGTCAAGTGGGAAATGAATGCAAGTCACTGTAATGTCCTCTGAAGTGATGGAAGAGCTCCTCCTGTGTTTGTATGTATATTTGGAAGTAGACCTTCAATTAGAAACGCACAATTACAAGAGCATGTCAAAGCCAACTGCACCAGTGTTAAGCATAATTGCATTTTCAAGTAAATTGCATGGAAATGCATAAAATAACCCCCCACCACACACAAACACACCTTTATTTAAGACGCATGTTGTGATGGCACTGTAACAACCTTCCAGGAAGGTCTTCTGGAAGTTGGTGACTGGATGGTTTGAGTGTAGCTGTTTCATTTGACTTTGTGATGTGGGTGGCATGGTTGCAGTGTGGTTAGTTCTGCCGCCTCCTACAAGGCTGCATGTTTCTTGTAGACTGCTCAGACGAGCATGTCAGGTGGAATAATCCCAGTGTTTTTCTAGCCTGACTGTCTCAGGCCTGCAGTGTACTCAGAATAAAAGTGAGTCTCTTCCGTATGAGATTGAAATGCAGACACACAACACTGTTTACAGAACTGAATTTAAATCATCACAACATACAGGCCCTGAAACCTCTTCATAAATGGCATTGTATAAATTATTATTGCTATATTTGAGCCAAACAGGAAAACTCGTTTTACTGTAGACCTTAAAAAACAGCAGGGATAAAATAATAGTTTAGTTTATTATAAGATGTATTTTTATAGATGATTATTTTCTCTCTAATTCTTATTTTGTTTCTCACTGGTATTGAGTCTCCAGCTCCTGTTACTGTGCTACATGTTTCCAAGTATTCAACACATCTTAGTTGTTTTAAGGCTTTTTGAACCAGCTTCTCCAGTCCCCCCCCCCCCCCTTTAATTGATTCTTTTTACCAGTAAAATGATAACAAATTGGTGTTTGTGATCAAATAAATTAAAAAAAGGCCTTTTTTTTTTTTCTTTTTTTTTAAAGTGAGTTGTCATTACTTTCACGTATGGTCCACTATTCAAGCTCCAGCAACACAGTGAAGAATGATAATGAGGTTCATACTGAATTCAGCTGTCTTTCTAAAACCCAGAGTTCTTTCGAGAGTACAATAAGCACAATCTTTGCACAACTTTAATAACAGTGAGAGCCCCATATTCACTATCATTTGTCAAGTATTTCCACTATCTCTTCTCTGCACATGTCCGAAACATCTCAGCCTTGCCTCCCAAAATCGCCTCCCAAGATCCATAGATACCAGTTAGGTGATCCTTGTTGAATAAGGGAGTTGCTTAAAATTAAATGAAGAATAAATGATTGGACAATCTAAATAAAGGCTAAGCTGAAAATAGGTTTAGTGCTTTTTGCTGCAAGGGGAAAAACGGTGGTGTCACTCACACCCTGAAGAAGACTGCTCCAAAGCCTGGGGCCACAGTGGTTAAAGGCTCGATCCATGCCGGAAATACTGACTAATTTAATTTAAAAACACATGCATGTATTATCAAGTTCGATTATTTTTAAAGGGAATTAATCCTGGAGTTGATAAGACGTGAAGGTTTAACATCTGCTGCCACCTGCTGGCTAAAATGGCCAACTGCCATATTTAAATTTTCATTTAACTACTTGCGTCTTTTATTTAAAAAAAAAAAAACACAAAACAAGAAAAAAAAATAAAGACGCGCATATTTAAACTTCTGTGGCACATTTTAGATGTATTTAGGAAACTTTTTACTTCCTAAATAAACCGGCGGAAATACTGCGGTGGGCGGTGTCAGACGTCAGCGGAAACGGAAGTGAATGAATGAAATGACGGCGATAGGTAACCTGTAACGTCTCCGTGCAACTGGGACGAGGTCAGAGTGAGTGTAGTTTTCACCTACTTTGTAGGTATTTTGTCCAAACTACGTCTTTAACAACTGCATTTAACGAGTACGTTACGTGCTGACGTTAGAAAGAATAAACATTAGCCTGACGGTGACTATTATAACTGCTGTAACTTAAACGGTGACGTTTGTAAGCACAGCTAACAAAACAAACCTCAGCTGGAAGTACCGCTGGTTAAATTAACTGTAAGCCTGTACGCCCTCCCAGACCACCCTACCTTTGACACATAATGAGACGGTTTAGCCTCTCTCTCCTCCGCCACATCTCCTCATCTACTGCCCTCGCTCTCACCGGGACGTGCCGCTTTCACAGAAGGCTCTGCTTCACTGCTTCACGCCCTCAGTACCGGAGCATCGTCCCGGCTCACAGCTGCCAGCAGACACGGACTGAAAGCACAGCAGCCAGCCAGCACATACAGGACCTGAGTGGGCCTGAGCAGAGACTGCTGAATAAACTTTATGATGGGCTGATCGGAGGACAGCGGGCGTCTTTGGCAGAGTGCATCACTCTGGTGGAGACCCAGCATCCCAGAAAGAAAGAGCTGGCTCAGGTGCTGCTGCAGAGGGTCCTGGCTTACAGGAGGGAGCAGGAGAACCGTAATGGAGGAAAGCCAGTGGCCTTCAGAGTAGGTGTGTAGGCTTAAGTCTGTGGTGGTTGTCTGAACTCAGTTTTTCCTGTCTCTAAGTGTCTTTGAACCTAAAATGTATTAAAATAAGTACATTTTAACTAAGGCTACTGCCATTGTGTGTGCATTTTAACCTACAGACCACAGTGGAGCTATAAAGGCACGAAACCTTCATATGAAGACTATTTTACAACTGAACAGCAGTGTTTCTGTTCAGGGGGGGAAATGAATTCTCTGAAATTTTCAGGCTTTGCAAAGCCATTCAGTGGGCTTATTAGGACCCTTTTGTGTTTTAATTCTGCCCCGGGGCCTTATGATTAACACACCTTGTAGTATAAACACGTCACCTGTGCAATGAATCCTTTATGAGACGGTTTCTGCAGCAGTGGCTCTGATGTTCTATGTCATGCAAAGAAATACAGTCACACAATTTCGCTTTCAAATTTCTTCAGACTTGACCCCAAAGTGAAGTGTGTGTTTAAAAAAAACCCTGCAGAGTTTAAAATTTTTAAATTTTAAACTCTGTGTTATTAAAGTTTTCAAAGCAGAAAGTAGAAACAATATTCAGATTTAACTGTGTAGTTACTTTAACACACAAATTGAAATTAGGTTAGTAGAAATCAGCTCTTGGGGCTGTTTGGTGCTATCCATTACAGTTTAACCTTTAAACTCCCTCCCACAAGAATCATGACTACCGTTTTTATGCAGATGATCCACAGTTGTACTTGTAACTTTCCGATAATGATCTAACCTCTGTTCACAAACTAATAAGCTGCATTAATGACCTTAACATGTGGATGTCTTAAAACCTTTTAGAACTGAGCAGAGACGAGACAGAAACACTTGACCAAAAAAGTCAGAGACAAAAATACTGTTCATATTTATCATTAATTTCTCTGAAACACAGTGAACAAGTCAGGCATCATTTTGGACAGTGATCTCACTTTTGATAACCAGATCAATAAGGTTACCTATCACTTATATCTAAAGTTAGAAATGACTATTTCAAACTGACTCCGTGCATTCATATCAAAAAGGTTAGATTATTGCAAAGTGCATCAACAGGACATCTTCAGCTTATCCAAAACATAGCAGCCAGAATCCTTACAGGTACATGGAAATTCGACCACATTACCCCAGTATTGAAGACCACTTCATTGGCTCTCATTACAATATAAAATCATTTCTGTAAGTTCACAAAGCTCTCAATGGTTTGGCCTTCCAGTACATGTCTGACAACCAAGTCAGACCTCTTAGGTCATCAGGTTCTTTTAACTGGTTCCACAATCAGATCCAAGTAACCTGAAGGTGCTTTCAGTAACTGTGCTCTGCGTCTTTGGAACAAGCTGCCTGCTCACTTGAGATCAATTACATCTGTGGGTACATTCAATAACCGACTGATGTAGTGGAATGTGCTACGTAAATAAAATTGTCATTGTTTGTTGCAAACTGACGAGGTCTCTTTGATTTCTCAGGTCTGTCTGGACCCCCCGGAGCAGGAAAGTCCTCCTTCATCGAGGTGGTGGGGAAGATGTTGACAGGACGTGGACATAAAGTTGCAGTGCTGGCTGTCGACCCATCCTCCTGCACCACTGGGGGTAACCTCTGACACGTTCATCACCTGCTTTTACTGTGGCACAGATGAACTATTATTATTTTGAGCTTTACAGTGCACAGGGAAATTTTATGTAATGTTTAAAGATGCTGGCTTCAGGTTCAGGGAATATCGTACTGTTTATATTACACTGTGTTTCAGACTGTTCCTTTCTGCTCTTGGTGTAAAGTCACTGAGCAGGGATCTCTTTAACACAGCCATTTCAGGTGCAGAGCCCCGCCCACCCGCTGTTCAAAATTGTTTGCAAAGGGCAGCAGAAAGTTGTCTAACACAGGGGGTGGCCTTAAAGAGAGAGAAGTTAAAATTGCTTGCTTCAAACGATTTATTTTCCATAAATGAATCAGGCTATTTTTATTTGAGAGAATATAAAATATAGAGCAGGAAACAAGCAGAATAGGTCCCCTTTGAATAGGCTGAAATCACTGAGCAATTACGAGCAGCACTGCACAGTAAAACTGCTGCCAAGTGACTCATCCCTCTTGCTGCAGGGTCTCTGATGGGCGATAAGACTCGTATGACTGAGCTCTCAAGAGACATGAACGCCTTCATCAGGCCATCGCCGACCTCGGGAACACTCGGAGGTGTCACCAGAACAACCAACGAGGCCATTGTTCTCTGCGAGGGAGCAGGTTACGACATCGTCCTTGTGGAGACTGTAGGTAAGATGCTGTGACGTGAACCCTCGGAGTAAGTGCGTTAAAGCCATAATCTCAGCTTTACCGTTTAGCTGATAGTGTCAGCAAGTATTTGTTCTTCTGCTTGTACTAAGTTTTTTTAATGCAAACATAATTTGTTCAGTGTGAGGTCTGATAGCAGCACCAGTCATCAGGCACCTGCTCTGCATCTCCAGGCTAAAATTTATTCACTGTGAGTGCTCTGAAGTTTGTGAAAGCTCATGATTATTCATGAGCTTTCATGATTTTTGAATGACTGAGCAAGTCCTCACCAGGAACAGCTTTCCTTTAAATTCTTTAGATCTTCTTTTTTGTTTTGTTAAACAGGTTCTAATGTGGTGCTGACAACACAAACACAGACAAACTTTTAGTGTGACCGTTGGATGTCTCATTCGAAAAGCATGAGGCCGTTTATGACAGCGTAGATTTAGTTTCAGACGAGAGGATACTTTGTGGTGTTATCACTCAGCAGTGATCGTTAAACTAGTCCCCTGTTTCTTCTTCTTTTTTGTTTTTCCTCCAGGAGTCGGCCAGTCAGAGTTCGCAGTGGCAGACATGGTTGACATGTTTGTGTTGCTGATTCCACCAGCAGGGGGCGATGAACTCCAGGTCAGTGAAAACAAGCCCGCTTCAGCTCATCTGTGAGGAGCTGGAACAAAGTAATCGACCAGTAAAATTTAGTCATTGTTAATTTTATGCTAATGTGTAGGTTAGTAAAACCAGTTTTACAATTTATCAGCCACTGATTATCTGATATCAACGATCTTTAAATTCATCAGAATTATAAAACCAAAACTAAATTACCTAATGAATATATTTATGAAACACTGTTTATAAGGGAAAGCAGATTGTGTGTCCACATTTTTTTTTGTAAAGATAAACATGCTCACAATAACTATATGCTCTCCACTTAATTAATTAGGAAAATTATTCACTTCATTGGCCTTCCTCATGATGATTAATGCTACAGTGATTATGGTGGGACAGTAGGTAGCTGAAGTGGCATTTGTTTTAATTATAATAACTGTTTGTAATGTGGACATAAACACATGAGGAAAGCAGCACACTTGAAAATTCATTCCAGTAAATTAGTGCTTAATAATCAACCTGTGTTACTCAGAGTCAAAATGTGCAGTTAGCTCCTGCTCTAAACATACCACAGTATATTTTATATAGGTATAGCGATATTCGAGCGAATTATAGAAAAACTATCACAGAGGTGTGTGATGTGCAAAAGTCTTGAGCCACCCCTCATTTCTTTAAGTGGTCATGAGCAATATTTCTCCAGGCTTTCTGAAGGTCTTTTAAAGTTTTCTTTGCCTTTTCAGTCCAGTTCTCATACCTGGGGTTAGGGTTAAGGGTTGGCCATTTACTTTTGCATTGTGTAAAAAGAAAATATTAATAAAATTAGATTCCACCTCTCTTTGAGATCGACTGCAAAAATCAGCCATGTTGAATGGAAACACAGTCTTAAGACTTTTAAAGTCTCAGGCTTGAAAACACTTGACCGCAGCTCCATGCAGGACCCTTGAGGAGCTCAGGAATCAGGCAGTGTTTTCATCGTTTAATCATCCTCCTCTCTAATGACAAAATCTCTGTTCAGGGCATCAAAAGGGGCATCATCGAAAGGGCCGAGTTGGTCGTGGTGACAAAGTCAGATGGAGACCTGGTGGTACCAGCCAGGAGGATCCAGGCCGAATACACCAGCGCACTCAAACTGCTCAGAAGACAGTCCAAATCCTGGAACCCTAAGGTGTGTGTGTGTGTGTAGTGATGTAATGATGCAAGGAGTCGGTAACAAGGCTTTGGTGGTGTTTGGTGTTTGCCCCGCTGGGCAGCTGCAGCACATGGCCCCAACAAGATATCCCACAGAGAGGTCAGCTGACCCAGGAGGAGGAGGAGTGTGGGGGTGGGTCATCATAACATCATGGCATCAGTGCTGCAGTGTCCCACGTCACCCGCTCGCCTGGCTAGCCCCGTCCCTTTGTTTTCCCAGCCCAGTGCTGCATCTGCCCACCGGGCAAGCAGCCAGGAAACACCCCCACCTACCAGCCCTCATCACCCCACCCCCCGCTCCCAATGCACTGGATACTCGGCTGCTGTGTCATGCATTTCACTGATTAGAAAAGTGCTCGTTCTCATAAAATCTGATAGGCTTCTCTTACAGCTCCTCTCACTTTATGCTTCACGCTCGGCTTTGTTGTGCATATTCGTGTCTGTTTCCCGACTGTATGGCAGAGATTTAGCCTCTTGCTCTGCGTGGTGCTATGATGTGACATAAATACTATTTTGACTTGATGATTAAATTCTTGGTGGCATGTGAGGCGACTTTTATGGTTCTACTCGCAATCACTTAATCGTTTGGTCTATGTTATGTAGGAAATTGCAAAAGGTAAATGGTCCGGAGTTCAGAAGCAAGACAAGTCATCTTTAAATTTAATCTTTGTTGTCCATCCAAAAACCCCAAACCCCCAAAGACTGATTACACTGATGTCATCAGAAAGAAAGAGCAAAACTTCAGATTTTGGAAAGTGAAACTAGAAAAAGGTTTTAGACACGTTGCTTAAAAAACGATTACATTCGTATACACAGTGCATGCACATCATGAATTAACTGTGATTAATCACATTTTTGGAAACCTGCGCTTAGTTTTACTAGTCACACCCAGCGCTGGCTATTGTCAGACCGGCTGCATCAAGAAATCACTTAAACAGACCCTGTGTGATAAAGTGAAGCAGGCAAAAAGATCTCAAACAGCAACAAGTTCCATCATACCACAATCTAAAGAACCTAAAAACAGCTGAGAGATAAAGTCATTGATATCTATCAGTCTGGAAAGAGTTACAAAGCTGTTTATAAGGCTTCAGGACTACAGTGAACCACAGTGAGAGCCATTATTCACAAATGGAAGAAACTTGGTGCAGTGGTGAACCTTCCCAGGAGTGACCGGCCTACCAAAATTACTCCAAGAGTGCATCGAGGACTCAGCCAGGAGGTCACAGAACAACCCAGAACATCTAAAGAACTGCAGGCCTCACATGTCTCAGTTCATGTCAGAGTTCATGATTCAACAATAAGAGAGAGTCTGGGCAAAAATGGCAACCATGAGAGAGTTCAAAGAGAAAACCACTGCTGACACAAAAAGAACACAAAGGCTCGTCTTACATTTGCCAAAAAAGCATCTCGCTGCATTGTCGAAGTCTCAAATCCAATTGAGATTCTTTGGCGTGACCTTAAAAAGGCCGTTCATGCTCGAAAACCCTGCAATGTGTCTGAATTAAAACAACACTGCAAATAAGAGTGAGACGAAATTCCTCCACAGTGACGTGAAAGACTCATCACCAGTTATTACAAACACTTGATTGCAGTTCTTACTACCAAGCCAGGAACAACCAGTTATTAGGTTTAGGGGGCAAATGCTTTATCACACAGGGCTGCACAGGTTTGGATAATCTTTTTCCCATCTAATAAACAAAATCATCGCTTAAAAACTACATATTGTATTTACTCAAGTTGTCCTCGTCTAATAATAAAATTTGTTTTATGATCTAAATAATGCAGGTTTGACAAATATACAAAAAAACTTGAAATCAGGAACACTTATTTTATATCTCTGCTCTTTTGTATTTCTGATTTTATTTTGGTGCTTTTAGATTTAAATGTTGTTTCAGATGAGTTTTAAATCAGTTTTTGTAACTTCACAGCACTTATAATATTGGTTTTGTAAGATTAGTTAAATTAATCTTCAGTTTGAGCTTCAAGGCTACTTTATTGTAAAACCAGGAGACAGACAGACCGACGTCTTTGAATGGCATTTCCAAGACGTGTCGGTTTAACACAAATCTATTTTAGATGTCATGAAAGCCGTAGGGTTGTTGAAGCTTTTTGTTCCCTGGTGTTTTAGAAATGCAATACGAAATTCCTCAAGTGCCTCTTTAAGAGCTGTTACATCCAGATTACAAGAAGCTTGTTTTCCCTCTCGGCTTTTAGTGGCATCTTGATGATTTCTTAAGGAGGAACAATGAGAGTGGCTTTAAAGCTTTCAATGCTGCGACCAGCAGAAACAAAACCAATGTCAGGGTGGAGAGACGAATATTAGAAAGATGTGTAACACTTGAAAACCTGGAGAACTACAAGCATTTGTGTAACTAGATACCAGCAGAGGTAAGTAAGGCGGTCTGTGAATGTATTAAGTAGTTTTAAAAAGATAATTTATATGAGAGAATATGCTGTAAGTACAGTAAGTCACATGGTCTTTCTTCTTCTCACCTTAATGTTGTAACTGGAACATGTGTAAGTGGATTTTGATCACAGCTGCCATTTTCATTCTGAGCTGTTCAAGTGACTCAAATTTGATTGTCAGCTGGTGTTTATCACTTAATTTAATAAAATACAGTAAAGAAGGGATCTGCACATCTGAATGGAACTTTGTGTCTTCCTGTAAACCAGCCTGCTTTCAACAAACCGAATGTTACTCTGAATTTCATCATGCGCTCTCGGATCTGCATTAAGCTCTGAGGAGAGACGTGCAGTTGAAGTACTAAACACATAAGTGACATTTATCCCCAGATTGCCTGCGTGAACAAGGTGTTAAGGACAGACGAATGCTTGATATTTGCGTAGTGACTTGACAGCTTCTTGTAGGCTGGAGGTGCACTGAAAGGAAAAAACCTTAAATGCAGAACTCCCAGACTCGGATGCATTTACCACATCCAAAATGTTCTCTTAATGATCGTGGGGGGGAAAGCTTAATGCAGTTTTAAACCCCGTCTTTGGTTAAACCTTTATTTTTAGTAATAACCTCTACATTTATTGTGTATTGTGGGAAGCTCAGGTTGGCTTTTCCCAAGAAGACTTCCTGTTCAGCAGTCTGTACTGGTGAACCGGTAACCTGCTCAGGATTTAATCATCACTGGCATTTGAAAAACATCAATGTAAATGTGCCACGGTTGGCTCAGCAGCGCATGTTGCACTTGTAGTTAAAAATAAAACATTAACGCTGAAGTCGACAGGAAAAAACGAGACATTTTAAAACATAAAAACACACACGTGTATCGGTATATCAAAGTGAACATATAAAGTTAAAAGCACATATCTGTTGGTCGCATGTGTTTTATATCAGACACTAACCAGTCGCAGCAGCCTGTCTCGAGACATTTAGGCAAAGTAGCCACGCCCATGTTTTCCCGCCCAGGCGTGGTTTGTTTGGGGAGACGTGAACAAGGTAATCCAAACCAACCACACCGAGAGGAGGTGGTGGTCCTCCATCCAATCAGACCCAACTAACAGGTGTATGCAAAAAACCTTCCTGTAGCCAGATGTGCAGGTATGCACGCATGCAGAGAACACAAAGTGCAGCAACTGTCTGTAAAACTAATGTAAATCCTGCAACGGGCTGAATGTTTTCATGTGAACTATCTAATTATTTTAATTTCATTTTGACTTTTACTTTTACTTCAGTTTAGTTGCAGTTAGTTTTCAGAGAAGATTTTCTTACTACAGTTTGAAAATGTTTTGTTGTCTTTTATTATTTTAAGGAAAGTGTTCGTCAGAGGCAAGAAAATAAAAAAAATTACAGAACGAGAGAAACACAAAACTTTTCAAAACAGTCACAGTCTTGTAGACACCCTGAGTTTCAATAAACACATTCATCAATGCCTCGGCATAGCATTTTCACCAAGCTAACAGATGCTGAAGCTAAAGATATTTCCTCTGTTTTTATTTTAGTTAGTTTTCCAAGTTCACAAAATCGTTTCAGTTCATTTCATTTTTTTTTTTTCAAAACAGCCCACATCTTACCAGCATCCTGATCTGTTGATTTGTCTTAAAAATTAAAAAACAATCCTCCACTGTTCATCTGTCATGAAGAGAGGAAACTGCATAGAGGTCCAAAGTGTTTATATGGAGCTGTAAATGTGCGTTTTGATACTGTTTAACATTAGATTCAGTGGGGATTGTTTCGGCTTTGGGGTCAGCCTCAAGTGGCCATTAGAGGAACTGCAGTTTTTGGCTCTCTTACTTAACCTGTCAGCTTTCTTAAACATACTCTTCCAGAGATCTGAACTTACCTCTGGCAGCTACCGCCGTTTTTGTGGTACTGACATGACCTTGAAATGAAAATGATGATTTGCTTTAAAGACTTATTAACATAAAGGAGGCATAAAAATCCATTTAAAATATAAAACTTTCTCTGTTCTGTATATTTTGCTGTGACTTTGAAACACTCATTTTGAACAGTTGAATCATGAATCTTCCCACCCCTCACCTTCTCCACCCACAGGTGGTGCGGGCTTCTTCGCAAACCTTCGAGGGCATCCCAGAGGTCTGGGCTAAGATGGAGGCATACCGGGAGGCCGCGCTGGCCAGCGGTGAGCTGCAGGGCCGGCGGAGGGCCCAGCAAAGGGTGTGGATGTGGAGTCTGATCCAGGAGAGCGTCCTGTGCCATTTCCAAAATCACCCCAGTGTCAGAGAAGCTCTGCCCCACCTCGAGGAGAGGGTCACCAAAGGAGCCATCTCTCCAGGACTGGCTGCTGACCTGCTTCTCAGAGCCTTTTCTTCATCCTCTTCATCACAGTAATCACTGGGACTGCACTGTCAGATAAGGAACAGATAGCTGATCAGGGTCACTCACTGAAAAGGAGAGTGAGAAAATGACCTTGGCTCTGCGGTTTGCACAAAAAGACTCGATCTCTGCTCTTTTAACACATGATTTAAAAATTTAAATACGTGAGAGTCACCCCCGTCTACAGAGGCTTCGCTTTCTGATTGCTTTCATCCAAGTCACAAGAGTAGGAAGAGCGCTGACAGTCGTCACTTCTCGTCAGCGGCTTTAAGAGCACTCGCGTTTGGCAAAAATGAGACGCGTTTCATTTGAGCTGCGAGATGTGAAACGCTGAAGCGACCGTCTCTTTTGGACACTACAGAGAAGTTTTAACGAGATCAGTGAAGGGGGATTTAAAGGTCGTGTGGTTACAGTTGAAGAATAGTTTGAGCGGTATCTTTCACCATTATGAACGGCGTGTTACAGTAAAGCTGGGACTCGTTCCTCATGATCAGTAATATCAGTAATAACAGCCTATTTGTGAGCCACAAAGCGTCAATGAAAGGATCGGGCTTGGGTAGAATCGATTTAGTTAGGGCTCCGTGTTTCTGCTGCTGAACTACTGAAGATGCTCTAATAACAGTTTTTCCTCAGGAAAGCATCGAGGCTTTGAATCTGTGTTCTTCTTTTTTTTTTTCTTTTTTAATCCACTGTTTGGTTTCTATTAAAGAACAATTTGAATCTTAAGTGGACAAGTGAATTACATTAAATCTGCCGGCGCAGTTGGCCGAGCTCTTCTACCGCCGCGTGTTTGCTCACGATATGAAAAAGGGCCGAGTGATTAATGTTACCTCTACGAATATTAGCCCTGAGATTTGTCAAAGATTTAATGACATTTCTTTTCGGCTCTCCGGAGCCAGAAATGTCAGCGCTGGGCTTCGTCTGAATGACTCAGCTGTACGGTTGCTTCGAATTCAGGCAAAACACACTTTAATATTTCCAGAATTAAGTTCATACTGCGCTGCGCTCCCGGACACCACCCGAGAACTGAACACAAAGAGAAGTCACGCACTCATAACGCCGGTGCAGCTACTTTATTACTTTATTATTTAAAGAGGCTGCTGCAGCTGCTTTATTCAGGGACCCCGCAGCAGACGCCGGTGTCAGCGGCATATTCTTATACAGTCTAATCTATACACGGGGTATTTCCCACCCATTATGCATTCATAGGCTGTACCTGTTATTTTTAGTGTCTGTTAATCCGTCAGCTATTTTTTTTTAATATATAAACTTACGTAAATGTACACATCATAATTTCCAGACTCCAAACTGACATCTGAAGACTGAAGGAAAGCCTCGTTGTGGCCTCCAGTTTCAGTCCAGGAGCCACAAATTCAGTTTCTCTTGTAGGGTTGAAAGTGTTCTTCAAACCAGAAGAAAATGCGAGATTATGCGAGTCACATAAAGTTCAAATCCAGTGTGTGGATTCGATTTTCTGAATTCACACACTGGAGTATTGTCTTCAACCCACCGGGCGAGCAGGCGGCGTGGACGTGTGTGTGAATGCGATGAATCGAGAACTAGGCGACGTGGGGTTTTCAAATTGATGCCATAGGTGCATCTACTAAAAATCTCAGATGAGTTCAAATCCCGGTGACCTCGATCTAAAGGTCAAGGTCAGAGGTCAAGTTTTCTGAAAGTCTAGAAGAATCCCTTTTGTAACATTCTTGTCCCAGGTTGCGCTGTCTCCTTACGCTCTCTTTTCTTCTTCTCTTCCCCTCCATCGCTACACACCGGGTGTGGCAGATGGCCGCCTGTCCCTGAGCCTGGTTCTGTCAGATGTTTCCTCCTGTTCAAATGGAGTTTTTCCTTCCCACTGTCGCCAAGTGCTCGCTCACGGGGAGTCGCGTGATTGTTGGGGGGTTTTCTCTAATACTGTAGAATCGTTACCTTACAGTGTAAAATGACCTGAGCTCACTGAAAATGCCAATAAATGCTAAAAGATCAAGTTAAAAAAAAAAAGAGTAATATATCTATGAGATATAAAATAAAACACAAGAGGTCAGCAGGATGTGTGGTTTCTGTACCCATCATAGTCCAACAGTCAAGGCTGTCAACACAATGATGTTGAAGAACTCCCTTGTGTTTGTCCCGTTGGTCTAATTATGAGATTGTGTACATGTGGCATTAAATGGGTGTAAACTTGCTGGTGCTTTTGACATACAGTAAGTCACTTAAACTGGTATTGAGAGCTTATTTCTTTGAGTCTTTTGGAAGAACTATTACCTTTTGCATTTTGGGCTGGTTCTTATACAGCACTTTTCTACTTGAGCACTAAAAGCAGTTTTTATAACACAAGCATTTTTTAGTACATCCAAGTCCTTTCTATCCAACATTCACACTCCGATGAACGCATCGGGATCACCATCTTGGCACGCAGACCTGGAGCAGCCAGGAATTGAGCCCCCGACCTTTCAATTAGTAGATGTCCTGCTCGACCTCCTGAACCACAGTCACTCTAAGCTTACAGCACCTGGTATTCCCAGGCGGTCCATGCGAGTACTAACCGGGCCCGACCCTTACTCAGTGTCCGAGATCAGGCGTGCTCAGGGAGGTATGATTGTAATCCTGCTGGAACAAGGTCCTGGGTTCAAATCCAACAGTTTTTCAGTGTGGAGTTTGGATGTTCCTCTCCGTGCTTGAGGGAGGTCTTTCCAGGTAATCAGGCTTCTCTTCCCAAAAAGACAAGCATATGGAAGCTTGTTTCTATCTATTAGTCAAAATTTCAACTCACCCAGAAGTTTGACTCAGTAAGTCAAAATTTTGCAATAATAACTTGAAATTTTCACTCATCTTTTCTTTTTGTGGCAGAAACAAGACCCTGAATTGATTAAGTGATAAAAAAAAAAAAAGTGGTTAATTTGTTTAAACTTTTGGTATTTCTTACATACAGGATCAACAGAGGAGAAACAACAGGTGAATACAGAAAGAAAACTGTTTAGATCACCATGAAAATTTCCTGTCTGTCTAATACTCTGTATTGCAAGTTTTCTGAAAATGTATTTTTAAGCATGTAAATGAGGCATTGTCAGTCTTATTACTTGCATAGTTTTCCAGATCATAAATCGAATTGGACAATGACTAAAGCCAAGATTATTAGAGTCTTTATAAAATCTGTTTTTTATCACTTTATAAATCAGAAAAAAATGAATAAATGTTCATAAATCAGTGTCTGAATGCTATATAAATAAAATCCATCTGTTTTAAAAAAGCAGCTTTAGAAATATAAACAAAGTTTGATGTAAGAGCTGAGTTGGAGATTTCTTGCTTGGAATAAACACAGTTACTCTGAATGCGGCCTTTCAGCTTTGTGTTGTAATATCACGTCACTGAAAAACTAATATTTATGCTTTTCCAATAAAACGTATCACCATGGTTATTATATGCAAATGAGATGTTCTCATTAAATATGCACACATTTGCATAAATGTCCAAGAGAAAAAGTACAATAAGCTCCTAAATTTGTATTTTAGATATTGTCTTTCTGCGGGTGTGGAAGAATCACTGTTATGTAACCAAAATGGCACATCTGACTTACTTATGCCTGAAATATCTCACCTTTAGAAGCCGGCAGGTGTAGTTTGAAGCAGTCACATGATCAAGAAGGCGGGATTCATTTCCTCCAGGTCACTAAGAACTGGATTTGCTTTTATAAACTATGTAAATAATCTTTATCGTACAATCAGTGCTCTGTAAATGTAAGTTTGTGCTTTCTTCAGCCACTAGAGGTCTCCCAAATCCCACTCAGCTGTGGGTTCATTATCCTAATGACTGAACCCTCAGTGCCAACCGCCCTCCCTTTCTTAGCGCCCCCGCCTCCTGCCCTCCATCCATTCTTCATCGAGGTTGCCTAGGGTGCCGGGTCACTCAGAGGTGAAGACATCAACAGCTGCCACTCTCCTCGAGGTCGAGCTCGAGGTACTGTAGTCCCAGCTCTCTGTACACAACCCTCCTCTGCTTTTTTTTTCCCTCTCGCTCTCAATCCTCACTGAAAAGCAGAAAGGAGCCAAGCTTGGTACAGTACAGAGCAGGAGGGCTGAGTGTGTGACTGTACAGCTTTCTCAACCTCCTCAAAGGAAGAAAAAAAAAAAGGGTGAATTCAGTGCTAATCTGTGCTTGTACTTTCTAGTCTGCTTTGGAAATACTGCGAGAGCCCCCACCAACCGCTGGACGGGCTCCCAGGTCGCTGCTCGTTTGCTCCCGCCTGCGTGTGAGAGGAAGAATGCCCCTTGAATGCAGATGGATTCATTAGGTCTGAGTAACACCCATCTCCTCCATCATGCTGACACAAACACATACACACTGTAACTGCTCTGGCTTTGCAAAAGGGAACAGTGAGTTCTGCAGCTCTGGACTCTCTCCACGCGCACACACACACACATCCATGCATATACACACAGTTGTCTCCAGTGTAAACAACACCATGCGGTTTCACTAAGGAAGATTAACTCAAATGCTGCCGGATCATGTTCAGCCATCTTAGCCCAAACACATGTGTTTAGCATTTTGCCGGATCTCTTGAATGTAAGCAGAGGACAGAGACAGGCTCTTTGATGAGGTTTTCTTTTTCTGGTTGTTTTTTCATGTTTAATAGAGGAGGGCTTACATTCACAGCGTTTCATTGTGTCAGCAGTCTGAAGTCAAAATGCCTTCCTTGGTTAAAGACCAAACTAAAGACTGTTGTGATTGTTGCCTAAAAACTCAGCTTAACCCCCTCCAAGAAAAACCTCAGAGCCCGAATGCTGAAAAATGAGGCTACAACACATGTCAGTAAACAGAGCGGGCGTACTGTAGCACAGAGAGCCACACATGTTTCTCCTCTTGTAGGATGCATCAGCGTAGTAGTTTTCTGGTCAGATCAGAGCGTGAGGGAAGCCTGACAGAGGGAAATGTCAGCCCTGCTACCAGCCACATTTTTGGAGATGTGTGTGTGTGTGTGTGTGTCTGTGTAGTGTGACAGCCGGTCATGGGCTGCTGATCCACAAAGCCTCAGCCATCTCTTCTATGTTTGCTCTCCTCCTCACACACGAGCACATAACATCACACTCGCCCACCTTCCTCCTCCTCCCCCTCTCCATTCTCTCTCTCGTTTTATTTTTTTGTTGTTTTTGTTTTTTCTTCCCCTTCTTACACACATGAACATCCGTCCGGCTCACCGCTTACACATCTTGTACATACATACGAGCCATCCATCCATCCCCTGTCGCACACACTCGAGCTGACTGCCTCGTTGCCAACCCGGCCGCTCTGACTCGCCTGGCTGCACTGCTGTCCCTCTGTAGTGACAGATGAGTGTGTGTGTGTCTGTGTGTGTGTGAGAGAGAGAAGCATTTCCTCCAGGCTCGGGACTCGACTTTCGAGACAGCCACAAAAACGATGCGAGGAGCCCCATCCCTCCCCCCCTTTGCTTGCAGATGTAGCACCCCACTCATTATGCTGCTCCGGTGGGTCACTGTGCAGCCTCTTCATAAGAAGACCCTCATGGCGACACGTCTTATTATATCAACTGCTGAGATGGATGTTAATGCTGGGCTGCACTGGGCGTGCTTGCGTGCTCTCCAGCCTGTGGAGTGATGAGACGTGGTGGTTTGGTATTCAAAGTGCATCTCATTGCACGGGCTAATTCTATTTAACCTGGTGAAGTCTGCCGGCTGGCACGGTCAGAATGCCCCAGGGAGAGACCACTGTGTACCTCTGCTTTATTACGCACCTGAGGAGGCTCGCTCTCCCACACGCGCACGCTCCTCTGTTTGCTATGTGTAATTTACTGGGCAGCCTGTGGGCTAAGGCCTTCATCTGCAGGAAGGCGCGAATAGAGCCTTGGCGCCAGTAATTGGACTTTAGAACTGATTGGGGAACTTGATTGACCTCCGGTAATGGATTTGAGTGAATAATTATTTGTAGTTATGGTTGGAAGATGATATCAGGGAGAGAGAGACCAATCCCACCAGTGTGACTCACCCCTGCCGCCAGAGCAGAACGCTGCCAGCACTCAATTAATGAAATCCAGCTGCTCAGGCTCCCCATGTGTAGTGGCTGATCAAAAAACCCACACAGGGGTCTGGTCAGAAAAAAGGGTTATCTTCATCCAACCTTTCCCTTTTGCACAACTGGCAGCCTGTGGCCCATCACAATAGTGATTATAAAATCTTCTCCACTCCAGGTACAAGACATTAAGGTTGATAATGTCTCCATTATTTTTTAACTGCCTGTGGCAGTGCTCGGCACAGCCTACGGCAGCCATGTTAATGAGACCTCTCAAGATGGCAGGCAGCGCCTCCTCAGGACACAAAATGCAATCACTCTTAATCCGGCACTTTAATTGCTGGCCAAAGCCTGCCTAAGTGAATTCAGCTGTTCCATCTCTGCAGGCGAGTGGCTGCACCTCGAGAATATCATACTCGCGAAGATAAACTGGCTTCCAAAACAAATGAGAAGCGATGCGAGGCTTATTTTCCTTGTTTGGGTGGGTGGGGGTGGGAGAGGGCGACTGTCACCCCTCACCGCCTTCACATGTGATTTTTTTAACTCTCCACAGAGGCGGTGTGGAGCGAGAACAGTAGCCGCTCCCCTCGCCTTCCTCTCTTTTGTCCTCCTCTCTGCTAGTTGATTGACCCGCTTGCCCCCCCCGCTGCATCATTATCCTTACCAATCCTCCTCGCTGGAGTAAATTCTTCTTCACTCCATCCTTCTCTCTCGCTCTCCTGCCTTCATGCTTCTGCAAGTCCTCCTGTCATATGTCCCTGTCCTTCCCCTCCACCCACCACCACCACCTCCTCCCCCCCGTCTGTGTGACCCCTCATTGCCCTCTTGCCAGTCTCTATTATTTCTGGCTGCCCAGTGGCCTGGTCAGGCTGGTGTTCCGGGGCTCGAGGCAGCCCATGTTATGACAGGTAACACTGGGCCACACACTCTCTCTGGTAACACGTGGAGGTCAGCCCTGTCATACCTGTCCACAGCTTCAGCGCGCACACGCACGCACACGCACGCACACACTGAACGCCATGATTCACTGTGTATGGATAACTGCCAGACAGCCCCGGCTGTAACCTTAGATTCAGCACAAGTGAGCGATGAGGCACAGTGCCGTAGAAATACACCTTTTCCCGCTCTGTTCCTTTGTGCTTTCCAAACAATGTCTTTTTTTTTCTAAAGGTCTTACATGATGTGCTGCTTTTACAGCCTTGGCAGCCAGTAGGAAGGCTGCAGTTGCTCATGTTTAGCACGGAGGAAGAGGATTTAACTGGATAGTGGTTGTTAACTACTTCTAGCCTCCCCTCTCTCCTGGCATGGACTGCTCCCCGTGTTAATGACCACTCACAGTTGCTGCCCTGAGGGGGCTGCGGGACAGAGTCAGCCAACATCAGGCCCTCACAGCACCTCCAAGACCATCTGCTTGAACAACGGAGAACATGTTCTGCGTGTTATTCCTCTCCATCCTTTGTCTTTTGGCTTGTAAAAAAAAAAAAAGGAGACGCCAAGTTACAAATGGGTTTTATTCATAACGGTTTTTAAAGGAATGGTTTGCCTCCTTTCCTTCCAGCTGCGCTCTTTCAGCCGAGGAAACGCCAAGTTTTACAAGGTTCAAGCCCCGTAATGAGAACAGCCATCCCGAACAAACTCGATCCACACTGGACAAGATGGTAGCGCCCCGGCAGTCGATCAGCAGTTGTTGTTACCTTGGCATGTTTCTGGCTCCCTGCTTGATCCAGGGCAGCGCCCCACCAACACTACCAGGCCTACGAGGGCCAAGGGGACGGTATGGGTTTGTCACGCCAGGTTGACATTTCAGGGAGCTTTGCCAGGACACCGTAGCACATTTTGTCCTCCTGGACAAGTGGTGTGGGAGCGAACATGTCAACTCAGGCAGATGGGCAGGCGTCAGTGCCAGGAGCACTGGACTGTACCGGACCACTGGCCTGGCAACTGTCAGCCAGCTAGCCACACAAAGCTTTTCCTGGCACACGGTGGTGGGGGAGGTGTCTCTGGAACACGTGTCTGTTTTTGAAATTCTGAGTCAGAAAATAAGATCAAACCATAAATTAAAAAAAAAAAAATCCAAACAAAAACACACAAAAATGAAATCACTTCTGTCACAGCGCTGGCGTGCCAGTACAGCAATGAAATCTAGTTAAAAACACAAAGAAACAGCTTACTGAAAAACATCTCACCTGAATGTGTGACAGGTGTTTCAGAGGCCAGCACGGCTCATACTGCCGACACATTCATTCACAGTATTTTAGCCCACGGAGTCTCCGGCAGGTTTACAGACGAGCAGCAGTTTCTTAAAAATTTATGGATACAGCCAACATCAGCTACAATAGCAGCGCTTACAGTTTTAAAATACACAGTATGCTGGAGAAAAAAGGTATTTGTCCCCTTGATTGTCACACGTTTCAGATTATCAAGAACATTTTAATGTTCAGATAAAGATCAGCTAAGAAAATGGAAAATGCAGTTTAAATAATGATTTCAATTATTAAGAGAAAGAAAGCTATCCAAAAATACTGTGCCCTAAGTAGAAAAGTAATTGCCCTCAAAATCCAAGAACTGGTGGTGCCACCCTTGGCTGAAGGAGGTGTAATAACTGACTCCAGCTTCAGGGCATGAACCAATGGCCGGACATCATCCTTTAGGATTTTCTGGTAGAGCAGAATTCACGGTTCAATCAGTTACACCAGCAAAACAGCCCCAGACCATCACACTAACACCACCGTGTTTGACTGTTGCTATAATGTTCTTTTTATGAAATACTGTGTTAGTTTTATGCAGATGTAACAGGACTTAAAGCTTCCTAAAAGTTAAACCTTTGTCTCATCAGTCCACAGAATATTTTCCCCAAAGTCTTTAGGTAAATGTGAGACGAGCCTTTGTTTGGTCAGCAGTGGTTTTCTCCTTGAACTCTCTTGGAGGCCGTTTTTGTCCAGACTCTCTCTTATTGTTAAATCATGAACTCTGACCTTAACTGAGACATGTGAGGCCTGCGGTTCTTCAGATGTTGTTCTGGATTCCTCTGTGACCTCCTGGATGAATCATCAGTGCGTTCTTGGAGTAATTTTGGTAGGCGGGTCACTCCTGGGAAGGTTCACCACTGCTCCAAGTTTTCTCCATTTGTGGATGATGGCTCTCACTGTGGTTCACTGCAGTCCTAAAGCCTTAGAAATGACTTTGTAACTCTTTCCAGACTCTGATAAATGTCACTGACTTTGCTTCACATCTCTTTCTTTCAATCGTGGCTCCATGTTTTGCTGTTTGAGATCTTTAAGCCTACTTCACTTTGTCAGACAGCTTCTCTGATTTTCAAGACTCAGCTTCCCATTGATTGCAAAATATTTTTTATAAAGGAGTATATTTTACAATATATTACATATTTATATGTTGCAGTCATATGCTTTTGAATACATAAAAGCATATCACTCCAACATTAATTGCTTTGTTATTTCTTTGCAATATTTTTAAAACTAGAAAGGTAAATATGATTATATATGAATTAAAATAACAATTCTTTAAATAATTAGATTTATTTTGGCAGTTCTGGACTCTTTAGTGGATTTCTACTGTTATCATTTTCAAATGCAACGTAGTTCAAACAAAAACCAGATCGACTGGATCAGAGTGGTCATGGATTTATGACTTTTCGTGCATATGTGTATAAATATACAAATCTCCGGTACATCAGTGCTGGCATACACCTGCGCATCTGCAGCAGTGAAGTCTGTGTTGTGCTGCGCATCTCAGCCAGGCCTGCTTGGTGGGAGGACCATTAATCTTAGCTAAATCAAATAAATCAAGTGCACTTTAGAAAAGAGCTGTCAGTGTAATTGTGGAGATAGCCATTCCCCTGCTACCCCGGGGGAGCGCTATTGAAAATTGTGCCAGGGAATGCGCGCTCGCTGCCATCCAAAAGGACAAAAAAAAAAGAAGAAGCTAAGACTCTGAGGAAAGATGTACCCGAGGCTGCCCTCTGAATGAAGACATCCGAAGCCTCCCAGTAACATGATCATGATGGGGACGATCAGACCAAAGTTTGGGGCCGTGGTTCTGCCGCAGACTTCATCATGGTGGGATTCCTACACAAGGCCGCTGCAGTCTAGTAGGCCTCCGTTTGTGTTTGATCTTCCCCGATGTTAAACGTGACCAAAACACTCCCCAATGCTCTGCTCTCTGCAGTTGGCACTGCTGTTAAATGATTTTTCTTTTTTCCTGAAGAGCAAGCCGCCATGACGATAAAACATCAAACCTAATCTGCAGCACCATCCCGCGCGTCTGCTCAGACAGAGCACCGTTTGGTATTTTCATTTTAAAAGAATGCAAAAGCCTTTTAAGGAAACCATACCGGCGGTCGCGGGGATGAGACAGAGGAGATAATGGGGATGGAAAGAGCAGCATGTGAAAAGGCTGCCGCTGCCCTTGGCTTCCCTCTCAACCAATGAGGGTTAAATGACTATCTGGGCACCTTGGCAACCATTTCTGTGCTTCTTCTTCTTCTATGTCTGTGAAGGTTCTCAGTCAACCAGGTCATCGTAGTCTAAGGAGCTTGGAAAAAAAAGCGTCTGGACTTCTTTGAGTTTTCAAGCAACTCAAAGAAGTCCAGACGCTTTTCTTTCCAAGCTCCTTAGACTCTTCTTCTTCTACTTCTACGTCTAATTCAGCTGCAAGCATTCATCAATCAAACATACATTTAGTTTTCTGACAAAAAGTAGCAGCTATGCAATTAAGATGTCAAAAAACAAAACAAAAAAAGGAACAGGAAGAAACTCTCCCCCCACCTCCACACCTGCTTTTTTATTGTTATTGTTACAAATAAGTATGATTTCTTCTCCATGTTTCTCAGGGTTCCAGCAGATGGTGCCAAAAAGTGTGGGCTGGTGCACAAAAGTGCGTCTTTGTGCGGTCAGGAACGTTCCTGAGAGGCGAAGGAGGCCGCTGTCGCTCAACTCACCTTCACATTAGGCAACACAACAGCCAGCAGAGTGGAGCGGGACGAAGAGGTTCTCGGATGAAAGGCGATGGTGTATTTCTTCAGGGTTTTGCAGCAGAACACGTTCACAAGAGCAGCGTTTGTTTGTTGGCAGGAGCCTCCGTGCCGGTGCCTATTAATAGTTAGTTATTTATAGTTTAAGTTGAACCACACTTAAACCGACTGAAAGCTGTGGTTAGAAGTAGGAGAGAGGTGGGGGGAAAGAGACATGGATGGATGCAAACTCTGTTAATTGTCTGACCCGCTCTCTCTCCTCAAATGAGAATGGATGGAGGGATTCCCGGTGTCCTGATTGGAAGATGGATGAGCGCGCAGCTTTGGCTTTAATTGATTGAAGACAGGAATTCAGTTAGGGGTAATTGAATCATGGAAATCATTAAAAAAGCTCAAGTGCAGGAGATAATTAGGAGAGCTAACCAGGTTGTAATCAACCCTGGTCTTCAGAGGGGGAAAAAGAAAAAGAAGCTTCTTACCCTGCAAGATTTAAGTTTCCCTGACAGTCTGTAAGACATCAAGCCCTTCTTTGAGCTTTGAAGCTGCTTTTGTGTCTGTGTGTGTGTGTGTGTGAGAGACTGGGATTATATTTATTAAAAAATGAATGCCGTGCTTTAATATTTCCGTTTACTTTTGCCTAATTGGTCTCCAGGCCAGTTTGCTGCTACAGATTCCCAGGGTCAGCCAGGGGTCAGCGTTCTACTTCATTACTCCATCCAGGGAAATGAGGAGCCTGATTAGTTTGGGCTCGACCTTGGACTATTCTGTTAAGCTCTCTCCTCACTTCAGATCTCAGCAGACCACCCCCACCCCCCTACCCCACCCCCAAAATCATTGAAATCATCACGGTAAAGAGAGGGAAAAAACCAAAAACAACCGGGGTGCGTGTGGATGTTCTGAATGATGCAGGGGAGGCTTTCTTTCTTTCTTGTGAGCTGCTGAGATTCGGTGGGCGATATCTGTAGGTTCAGTGTCACGGTGGATGTGAAGTGCAGCACGGACTGTTACCCATAGAAACTAAGTAACCTATGGCTGGTGACTGTCATAGAATGCCATGGTAACAGCAGAGCCTGGCTTGTTTCCTATCTATTTCAAACACACGATCATACTTAAGTAGAGCTGCTCTCCCTCTGCCCATTACCACCACCACCCTCCTCCTCCTCCACCACCTCCTCCCTCATCCTCCCTTCTATAATGTGTTTGTCATCCAGTTGGAGTGGCCAAGCATTAGCTTTATATTTGAGGCAGCAGCCAGCAGGGGGTTATGATCTGTCCCCCTCCTGCTGATTCAGGCTGCCCTAAGTCTGGATATGCCAAGCCCAAAGACTTCTGGGTAATCCCCCCCCCACTCGCCCACACCTACCTCCGTTCCCCAGTTTTCCTCCAACCCACCCGCCACCCCCCTCCTCCCCTGCAGTGCTTCCTGAATCAGATTGCTGCTGACCCCCGCCGAGTGATGTCTCACCCTGGAGGACGGGGGAGCGGGCGCAGCAGGGGGAGCAGCCAGGCAGTGATGCTATGCCCCCTGGGCCGGGCACCAAAACCTGCATTATAAATCCACGTCCCCACCATGCGTGTCCAAATCAAGAGCGTCCCAGTGAAGTGACCCTCCAGGCGATCCCGCAAAGATGATCTGAAGCGTGCATCAGGTGCTGACTGCCCCTCTTTCTTCTTTTTTCTTTCCTTTTTTTTTTTTTGGAACATGTGACATCATCGACTGGCTCGTCTGCATAAAATCAGTCGCTCTTCCAGCAGCTGGCAACCAAACTTGCACAACTTCTGCAGGCGTTAAGTGCTCGAATAAACATGGAGCTTCACATTTTACCACTTCATTTCTGTGCCTAATTTTTTGTCAGAGATGAATAGATTTACAAATCAACAAGCAGCCTCGGCGGAGCCTCACCGCGCACAGTTTTAGCCTTGGCTTCAACCCATGCCAAATCGATTCCAGAGGTCATTTTCCCTTTCCTTTTTCTCTCTTTTCCCCTCCTGCACCACTGGTCCTGCTCTGCAGACCCCCACCACCACCACCCCCACTGTACTGAAGTCTGTCTAAGACTTTGTGTGTGTGTTTATTTTCTCCTTTGGAAAGAAAAAAATCTGAGATCTGTCTGCACTTAGCAAAGCCTCGCCTCCTTCACAAGCTCGACAGTGGAAGGATGGGGGAGTGTGAGGAGGAGGAGGAGGGAGTCTCAGAAGTATTGATGTGGAGTGAGGAATGCATGAAGTTTGCTGCGAGATGAAATAAACGGTGAGGATATATGAGATGAGTGTGAGGGGTAAAAAGGAGAGACGGTGCTATAAAGCAAGGAGAGGGGGGGGGAAACAGAGAGTGAGGCGGATGTATTGAGGAAAAAACAGAGAGATGGAGATGGAGAGAGAGGCCAGGCAGCTGGGAGCTCCCACAGACACGCACTTCTGTCTAAGCAGCTTTCCTCTCAGGGCAGGGTCGCGGCGGGTCACGGCGGGATTACACTTTTGGCAAACAAGAGGGAGCTCCTTTCTCACAAAGCCGCGCACGACTCCCCCGTGACTCTCGGCAGCTGTAATAAAGCCAAGGCAGCCCTGAACCTACAAACAAAAAAGCTAACACGCTATCGATCCACAGCGGCCAACTTCCACGAGGTGGTGTCGAGAGGTCGACACCGTGCAGACAGCTCGGGCTGGGGGTGAAGGGCTATTATTGGGATGAGGGAAAACTCTGGCGTTTGGTCTTATCGCAGAAAATTCCTCACTTAAGTTTGGCAATTTTCACCAAACTGTCAGCGCAGGGGATGGAGTTATTGTTATTCAGAAGATGAGTTATATATATATATATATATATAAAAAAAATAGCAGTCTGATATTCCAATCACCACAATCCAAATGAGTTTTTTCCCCTCTCTCTCTATCCTTTCAATCAATAGCCATCCCCTGCAGTGCCTCCATGTCTCTTTACTTCCTAATCAACACTTCCACTCATAGGGAGGTCAGCCGAGCAGGCGCACAGTGCCCCGAGCGCTGCTTTGAACTTAATTAAGCAGCTTTAAACACAGCCGAAAAAGATTCATTAATACACAGGCAAGATGAGCAGCTAAGATGAGAACATGACCCCCTCCCTCCCCTCAGCAGAGGCGATTCGGCTCCGGATGGCTGTTGAACCCACAAAGGGTCAACATTGGGAGGGTAGCGGCTATGAAGGTCCCGCAAGGACTCCCAAATCCTTTCGATTTGATAAAGGTTTCACTAAAACTCTCTCTTTTGGCTTATAAAACCTCTCTAAACCCTGTGTATTTGCACAGAAGTAAAAAAACAAACAAACATATATAAATATATATATCTGTGTGAAGCACAAAGAATGAAGGGGAAAAGAGAGGTAAAGATGGAGGTGTGCATGCGCCTGGAAGGCTGCAGTGTGCCACCGGGGTGCTGTGAGGCAGGGCCTGTTAAAGGAGAGCTCCAGACCAAGGTGTTCTATAGCTCGGGGGCTAACGGTGATAAATGAGTCCCTTAATGTCGGCAAACACTTTATCTCTGCTTCATCTGTTTTCATTAGGCAGGGCCAACCTTTGGCTGGGAGAGAACGTGCTGTAACTTTCATTAC
Organism: Oreochromis niloticus; assembly: GCF_001858045.2. Lineage (NCBI taxonomy): Eukaryota > Metazoa > Chordata > Actinopteri > Cichliformes > Cichlidae > Oreochromis > Oreochromis niloticus. The sequence continues at coordinate 16,383,860 of NC_031971.2, read as the reverse complement.
TACAACACAGAAAGGAGAGGCGCAGAGACTTCCCATCGGTCTAATAAAAACAGCAGCTAGACCCCATGACAGATCCTATTCCTTATTATTATGATGGCATGGCGCTGTTATAAATTTCGAGAATGCCACGTCCCTCAAAGATGATCGGTGCTTCTCCTTAACTCGCTGCTCATGATTTCTGCTCCTGTGGGTCTGAGACAAACTTGTGATCTTTCTCACTTCTTATTTTATCATCTTATTATTTACATTTGTTGCAGCATTATTGAATAGCCACCACAGCGTTTGCGTTCATAATCAAGATGGCGATGGAGGAATTAGGGCTTGGTTTGTTGTTGCTGAGAAAAACAATCTCACTGCATGCTTCATTTAGCGGCTGTTCTGGAGTTCGCCATCATGCACAGAACACAGCTTTCATTAGCAGATGGTGTTTGCTCAGTTACAAATGTAAATGTTTCAATTTAAGTATTTAGTTTTTCAGTCACTCATTTTCATCTTTTTGACCCTAAACTGTTAAGATGACAGCCTGGTCACATTTAGAATCACACTCTTTGTAAGCTGACGCACACACTTCATTAGGTACGCATGGTTATTACTGCACATTTCTAATCAGCCAAACACATGGCAGCAGCTCGTCGTGTTTAGGCATGTAGACATGGTCAATATGACCTGCTGAAGTTTGAGCTGAGCATCAGAATGGGGAAGAAAGGTGATTTAAATTACTTTGGGAGAATTGGGCATGGTTGCTTGCATTTCAGAAACAGCTAGGATTTTCCCACACAATCATTTGTATGGTTGGAAAGAGAAAATAACCAGTGAGTTGGAGTTCTCTCTGGAGGTCACAGAAGAATGATCAGCCTACTTTGAGTTAATGGGAAGGAAAAGTAACTCAAATAACCATTTATTACAGCAAAGGTTTACGGAAGAGCACCTCTGAATGTACAACAGGAAGCAGATGGGCGACAGCAGTAGAAGACCACACCGGGTGTCACTCCTGTCAGGTAAGAACAGGAAACTGAGGCGACAGTTCACACAAGCTCACCAAAACTGGACAACAGAAGCTTGGAAATATGTTGCCTGATCTGATGAGTCTCAATTTCGACAGCAATTTTCAGATGGTAGGGTCGAAACAGTGCATGGAATGGGTTTCCATGGGCAAACAACTGCATCCAAGTGTCGAATGCAGAGGTGTAAAGCACGCCACCACTGGACATGCTCTGTGGAGTGATAAATCACGCTTCTCTGTCTGGCAATCCAATGGCCAGTCTGGGTTTGGTGGTTTCCAGGAGAACGGTACTTGTCTGACTGCATCTGATGGGTGAAAGTTTGGTGGAGGGGGGATTATTGTGTGGGGATTTTTTTCAGGAGCTGGCCTCGGCCCCTTAGTTCCAGTGAAAGGAGCTCTTCATGCTTCAGCAAGATATTTTGGATAATTTCATGCTCCAACCTTTGTGGGAGCAGTTTGGGGACAAGTCCTTCCTGTTCCAACATGACAGTGCACCAGTGCACAAAGCAAGGTCCATAAAGTCATGGATGAGCAAGTTTGGTGTGGAAGAACTTGACTGGTCTGCACAGAGTCCTGACCTGAACCCCTCTTATCTTTGGGATGAATAAGAGCTGAGACTGTGAGGCAGGCCTTCAGGTCCAACATTAGTGCAATTGTGAAAGAACGGTCAAACATGCCCATAAACACACTCCTAAACCTTGTGGAACGTCCTTCTAGAAGACTTGAAGTTGTTAAAGCTGCAAAGGGTGAGGTGACATCATATTAAACCCTATTGATTAGGAATGGGATGTCACTCAATTTCACGTGTGTGAAGGCAGATGGGTGATTACTTTTGGCAATATAATCCATTTTCTTGGCACACTTTAGGCTCCTTAGTACCAACTGAGCAACATTTAAACAGCACAGCCTTCCTGAATGTTTTTGCTGACCATCTCCATCCTTTTATGACCACAGTGTGCTTATTTTCTGATGGCAGCTTCCAGCAGGACAACACACCATGTCACACAGCTCACATCATCTCAAACTAGTTTCTTGAACATGATTGTATTGAAATGACCTCTACCGTGAGCACCGTTATTAATTATTCTGCCTTTGTCATGTTTTAATTCAGCAAACTCATCTCAAGTCCACTTCACTTACTACCTTCTGCTGTATAAAATGAAAATCAATGCAGAATGGAAGTCATGTGACACCTCTATTTAAATGAAAATGGTCAAAGATAACAGCAAATGTTGAAATGGAGAAATTTCATCCACTGAAAAATGTGTTCTCACTTTGAATTCGATAACATCTTTAAAAAAAAGTTGGGACAACAAAAGAGCATCCCTGAGAGGCCGAGTAATTCACAAATAAAAACAGGCAGGGGTTCACCACACGAAAAAAGTACTTTTCAGCCTAAAATTTGAAAAGAATTTGTGGATCTCATCATCTGTGGTACATAATGTCATTTAATGATTCAGAAAACTGGAAGAAAAAAGGGACAAGAATAGAAAGCAGTGCTGAATAGCCAAGATCTTCAGGCCCGGGGGGGGGGCGCTGCATTGAAAACAGAAATGTATCTGTTGTGAGCTTGAGAACACTTCAGAAAGCCATTATCAGTGAACACAGTGTGTCCCTGCATCCACAAATGCAATCTAAAACGCTGACATGCAAAGACATAAAATAAAAAGCAGACTAGATCCAGATCCTCCACTTCTCCGAGCCTCAAGTCTCTCTGGAAACCGTGGGCCGTGTGTCCTCTGGCTCTAACAGGAGAGAGACCAGCTGGTCGGGAACAGAGTTCACACGTCAGCATCAGTGATGGTTCAGAGAATTACTGACATGGGCAACATCTGGTAACATCTGGCAACATACGCTGGCATCCGGATGACGTCTTTTTCGGGGAAGGCGTTGCTTATTTCAGCAAGATGATGCCAAATCACATTAAGTACATATTACAGCGGGATTGCTCCACAGTGTAGGCTGACAGGTGTCCGGTCCACACCGGTCACCTGTATAAAACCCAACTACCCACTCACATAACACCAAAATACCACAAATGAGACGCCAAACTGGTGAGAGGCTGAAATCCTAAATCGGACAAGAATGGGAAAACCAAATGTTACACAGAGGTCACGAGAGAGCCATTCAGAATAATTTAGTTCAAAACCACAGTTTCTTTTGAAAGGACAAAGGATTCGTTTTATTAAATATCTTTGATGGATTTTTTTTTCTCCCTGAAGAAAACTTTTTGAAGAACTAGGCCTGTTGCAGCTTTAAGGAGCAGTTTGGTGTTGGTTTGAATTTTATCATTTGGTTTTGTTCTTAAATAAATAAAAATTAAGCTAAAAAGGGAAAAACATTTCATTTTCAGAACTACAGCAATCACTCTCTTCCCAAATGAGCCAAAAGATGAAGTAATGCAGTGCTGTGGTAATCTTCTCCCAATCTTTTTCCCCTTTTAGAAATACTGTTGCTGTGAAATTTGAAATGTAACACACACACACACACACACACTCACACACACACAAACCCATATCACATGCTGAAACAAAGTGTGTGTTATTTTTATGCACTACCAAATTAAATAGATGGTTTAAATGGGATGGCACAGTGGTTATTCGGCTCTCCTCACAGCAAGGTCGTCCTGGATTTGAATCCACTTGCTGACTGGAGCTGCTCTATACTCCTTGTGTGTCCAAGTACCTCAGCTTCCTCCCAGAGTCTGAATACATGCACATTAGTTATTTTGGCTACACAATACAGCCACCAAGTACTGCGGATGTCAGCTTACAGCCTTATTCCAAGATGGATTCAATTCATTTTACACCCCAATCTTTTTTCCAGACCAAAACCCTGTGATGACAAAGTGGAAAAGGTTCACAGCCTTTGCCATGACACTCAATTCAGATTCACCTGGCTATAAAAAGGTCCCATAGTCTACAGTGCATGTCAGAGCACAAAGCAAGCCATGAAGTCCAAGGAACGGTCTGTAGACCTTAGAGACAGGACAGATCTAGGGAAGGGTACAGAAAGAGCTGGCTGCCCGATCGGGGTACCTTATTGGGGCATATTCAGGGAGGATATCAAGAACGACACCTAAAAGGCACATAACAGCCTACCTGGAGTTTGCCAAAAGGCACCTGAAGGACTTGGACCACGAGAAACTAGATCCTCTGGTGTGACGAAACAAAGACTGACATCTTTGCCTAGTGTCATGTCTGTAGAAAACCAGGCACCACTCATCACCTGACCAATACCATCCCTACAGTGAAGTATGGTGGTAGCAGCATCATGCTGAGATGTTATTCAGCAGCAGAAACTGAGGGGTTGAGGGAACGATGAATGCAGCAATGTACAGGGATGATAACTTGCTTCAGAGTGCGCTGGACCTTGGACTGGCGCGAAGGTTCCTCTTCCAAGTGGATAACTATGCTGAGTGCACCGCCAGGATAACAAAGGAGTGGCTTTGGGACCACTATGTGAACGTCCTTGAGTGGCCTGCCAGAGCCCAGACTTGAACATCTCTGGAGATATCTGAAAATAGCTGTGCACTAGTGGTCCCCATCCAACCTGATGGAGCTTGAGAGGTTCTGCCAAGCTTGTAGCATCATACTCAAAAAGACCTGAGGTTGTAATTGATGCCAAAGGCACTTCAACAAAGCGTTGAGCAAAGGCTGTGAATATTTATGCACGTGTTCCATTTTTGTTTTGTATTAATACATTTGCAAGAATTGCAAGCAAAGGCTTTTTATTTTGTCATGATGGGTTATTGTGTGGAAAACGATGAGGTGTAAAATGAATTTAATCCATTCTGGAATAAGGCTGTAACATGACAAATTGTGGAACAAGTGAAGCGCTCTGAGTGCTTTCTGGATGCTCTGTAGGTATGCATGTGTGAGTGAACGGGCTCTCTCATTTCTTTTGGTTACCACTGTGATAAATTGGCAACCTGTCCAGGGTGTATGCTCGGCCCATGACAGCTTGGACAGGCTCCAGCCCACCTGCAAATTTAAATAGGGTAACTGGAAAAAAATAGATGGATTATATCTGCCTGTATTAATGTCTTTGTAATAAAATTTTTTTCCCCCCAGTTTCTAGACAATTTTGAAACCAGTTTATAATTAAACTACTTTGTTGGCATGGCTCTGAACTGTAGTGTTTAACACATCTGCTTCACAAGCAAAAGGTTCCCCTTGTTTGATTTTTTTTTGGAGACACATTTAAGTCAATTTTATTTATGTAGTGCCAAATCACAACAAGTCACCTCAAGGTGTTTTATATTGTAAGGTAAGAGCTTATAATAACAGAGATGACCCCGCTACAAGCACTTGGCGACAGTGGGAAGGGAAAACTCCCTTTTAACAGGAAGAAGAGCCATCGGGGAGACGAAACGGAAAGAGACACTGTGGAAGAGAGCCAGAGATGAATAATAACTAATGATTAAATGCAAAGTGGCGTATTAAAAAACGTTGGGTCACAAGTTAATCCAACTGTAGTCCTGGGTACCAAGCCCACACAAATGGGAGGACATCTAGTGTCACCAAATCAAACACGCAACATTGGTCGACTGTAGCGACAACCTTGGGGAAATAAGCCAAAAGTCTTAGTCATCGTTTCTGATTGGGAAAAAAAGCCCCCAAAACCTACATCTGTGAAGATGTTTTGTGTGGTTAAGCGAGCGTCGAAATCCGACAATGTCGCGAGAAAAAGACAAGACAGCCGACATAATATCTGATGTAAGCTTTACTTTCAAATCCTGTTACATTTAGATCTGGCAAGTTGAACATAAAATAATGCCAAACAAAGAAAAACAAATACAAAACCCAAAAAAAAAAAAAAAGAAAAAAAAAGAAGTACAAATGATCTATTTACCAGTTATCATCACAACCCTGTACAGCCTTAACAATGGAGTAATAAAAAAAAAGCTTTGTACAGCACATACCAATCTTTACCGAGTGCCAAAAGTTAAGATAGTTGAGCCTTTTCTAATCATAAAATACAGCCAAACTTAAAGCTAACTGATTGCAGACAGTGCAGTGTGATGCTAACTAAATGCAACCGAGGGGGAGTTAGTTTGAAACACAATTAAGTGCTAAAGAACTAGAGGACAATGTCATGCATACTCTGAAGTGCTCAAAAAGGTAGTCAAGCATTAAAAAAAGAAAAAAAAAGGTCACTGTGCTGCTTACAGTTGGGCAAAATAAAGAGAATAAGTGCTTAAGAGTACTGGGTTTCAAAAGGAGAGAGCCCTGTTGCCTTTTTAAACATTACACTCAAACTAAAGGGGGGAGACAGGGAGGGGGGAGGACGTAAAGAAGTGCAGCCATTCATGATTACGCTGTATTAAAAAGGCAGACATTTTAAAAAGGTGTCAAGAGGAGACACATTCTTTTTCTTTTATTATTTATCTCTGTTTTTTTTCCTCTATTGGACCCTGACAATTAGTTTGACTCATTCTCAGAAGTCTCAGGTGGTTTCCTTCCACCAAGTGGCACTAGAGTATAAAAGATAACATAGATAGTACAAGGAAAGTGTGTGTGTGTGTGTCTGTGTGTGTGCTGGAGAGATGCTCCCTTTACTCCAGAGACAGCATGCCAGACATCGACAGAACAAAAAGGAACAAACAGGAATTTAAAAAAGAAGAAGAAGGAGGGGGGAGACAATCGAGGCATCACTCCAGAGCAGGACGTGACGGATTCCATCCTAACATCACGTCCTGCCACGAGTTTCAATTTGGTCTTGACGATTTACGTTCTCTGTCCAATCGATGCGTTCTTCTTTTTTTTGTTTTTACCTTACATAAGTGAAGTAAAAAACCCCAAAATAAACATGCAACAATATTTCATTTTTTTAAAAAAGAAAATGCACAAGTAAAAACAGACACATGGAAATAATAAAGGAAAACAATCCCTTTACAAATAAGGGATTTTGGCTTAAAGACCACTTAGGAAACACAAACGCGATCAATGACAGGTAAAGCTCTTTTTTTGTGCCGCTCCACTTTGCAAAAAAAACAAACAAAAAAAGACTTGTTTTCGAGCATTCTCGCGGATAAATACATAGTCTCATAATCAAAAAGTGCAGCACTGTGCAAAATTGGCTATCACAATTTAGCCTGGGACCTTTAGTTCCCAGGGGGAGCTTGACCTCTACTGTCTAATTCATGCAATTTGTATTCATTTGCTTTCTCTGATTTCACAGAGGCAGACCCTTTTGCACTGCCAGAAACGTCTAAATGTGAAACTAAGGGGTGTTGATTGAGTCATTTCCAGCAACTACTGCCTACTTCACATTATGCTAACTTGGTGGATCTAAGTTTGCACTTTAAAAAAAAGACAGGGGGGGAGAGGGGTGTAAAATAAAAGGTTTAAGTGCTTTTGGCTTGAAGTGTAACTAAAGTAAGTGCAATTAAAACTCAAAAGGTTGACACGGGGGAAGGAGGTGGGGGGACTAAAAGCAGTACCGTGTCTGCCGGCCTAACAGGGGCCCGGCTTGGCTTCATCGTGGCACCTACAGGAGATTTGCCTCATCACGGGTTCTCTATGGATGTTAGTAGAAAAGATTTATTATGATGTAAAAGGCTCAGTTAAAAATAAAATAAAGAAAATAAAGGACAAAAAAATGAAAATAAAAATAAACGTGGACACAGAAAGGCCACCAACACTAACTTTCCCCGCCTTTACCAGCACTGAAGACGTCTTGACTGTTCACACTTCTGTATCGCTTCTTTTTTTTTTCTCCATGTACATAAACAAAAATACATTCATTCAAGTCATTTTGGAACAGTTTTTTTTCTTCCTTTTTTTTTTGTACACAAAAAAATTACAAAAGCTCCAAAAAGCACCATTGAATCGGCCTGCGGTGACGCCTGCTGCGGGCTAGCTCGCTAAACCCGTGAGCGGGTCACCTCCACAAAACAGTTATCTCATATATCTCTTCTAAGTATAGGTGCGTGATACATAGTTCTGCATGTGACGCTGCTCTGACATCGATCCCGTCTCAGGAGAGACGAACGGATGTTTGTAACTTTTTTTTCCTGTAATATTTCATATTTAGATTGATTGATGACAGGTCGGATTTTCCATATTTACATCATCACAGCTTATATATATTTTTTTCTGAGCTTAGAAATAACTACTAACTCTGAGATGGGATCGATATCAGCCAGCAGCTACGCACAATACCGTTTCACCATTATACAACAAAAAGAAAACAACGGAAATTTAAAAAATAATAATAATAAAAGTAAAAAAAAACAAAAACAAAAGATGGGAAGAGGGAGGGCTATAAAACTATGTACAAGATTGATAAATAAGTAAGTGCGTGGTTTGAGGCGTTGCTTTTGAAAAACATTCCGTTTCATTGGTTCTGTCCACAATTGCACCGCTAACACTTCAGGATATCTCGAATTTCGCTTTCTAATGACGTCAAAGCTAGTTTGAAACACAGAAACAGGCATGCTATTCCGATGCATAATAGCGATAGACAAAAATGCACTAAAATTGTAGCACTTGCGAGTTTTGTTTTTCGTCTTTTTGTCTCCTTGAAACGACTAACGAAAAATTAGCTATAAAAGTGAGAGATGTTAGTTCCGTCAGGTAATGCAGCTGGGTCCAGGTCATTCAGATGCTTAAAAAAAGGACAAAAAAAACAACAAACAAAAACAAAATATTAAAAAAACAAAAAACAAACAAACAAAAAAAAACAGGTAAAGAGAGTAGTAATTGATGCTGAAGTAGTAATAATTCAATTGATAGAACTGATAAGAAAAGCAGCTTTTTTTATATAAATGCATTTTAGCATGTACAGCCTTTTTCTCTTATAAATGTTATTTTTTTCTTTTTTTTCTCTGGTCCAGCTTATTCTGCTGGTCTGATTGGAAAAAAGGGTTGCTCCCGCCGCAGTGGTCAAGTGTCATTCACACCACCGTCCGAGGAGTGAGGGGAAAGAGCGGGAAGGGGAAGGAGGCGGAAGCGGGGGTGGAGGAGGAGAGGCGGGTGAGGTCAGACAGTCTTGGCCCTCTCCATCAGTCCCAGGTAGGCCAGGAAGGAGTGTTTGTGGGAGGAGGGCGAGGGGGAAGAGCGGGAGGGGGACGCCAAGTTGGAGGAGAAGAGGAGAGGAGACGTGGCCGGCCGCCATCTGGAGTGGAGCTGGGAGTGGAATGTGAAGCGGCTGTTGTGGGTGAACAGGGTGGTGAGGGGGATGAGGTGGGCCCGGTCGCAGTTCCTGTACTGCTCCAACATGTGGCGGGAGGAAGGGAGGAAGAGGGAGGGGCTGCCGCCGTTGCCGGCAACGCTCGCTCCGCTGGGGTTTCTTGGGGCGGCGCCGCCAACGCCGTTGGCGTTAACCAAACCGTGACGGGGGCCGGCGGGGTCCAGCTGCTGGGACTTGCCCAGCGTGAGCGACAGCGCGACGGACTGAAGCGCCTGAGATGCCGTGAGGCTCATGAGAGGGCTGTTGCTCCCGCTGCCTCCGCTGCTGCTACCGCCGCCGCCAAACAGGAAGTTCTCCTGGCTCTTCTGCAACGACGAGCCACCCGGTGATGTCTCCTCCATCGGCAGCTCCTCCCCTACTGCCTCCTCGTCTTCCTCCTCTTCTTCTCCTCCGCCTCCTCCTCCCCCTAAGGCTCCGTCCATCCCCCCCGTTCCCCCGCTCTGGTGTTTCTTGAGGTGGCGGCTGAAGACGAAGGGGTGTGTGGTAGTGAAAGGGCACTCTTGGCAGCCGAAAGTCTGGCGCGGCGCGTGCTTCAGCTTCTTGTGCAGGTTGAGGTTGTCCTTGCGCTTGCAGCTATAAGAGCAGCGGTCGCAGTGGAAGGGCCGCTCGCCCGTGTGCACGCGCACGTGCTCGATGAGCTTATTGGCCGTCTTGGACAAGTAGCCACACTGCTCACACTTGTAGTGGTTGCCCAGGCGGTGCCTGCGCATGTGGGCCTCCAGCGAGGCCTGGTCGGGCCACAGTCCCTGGCAGATGCGGCAGCGGTACTCCATCTTACAGTGCGTCTTAAGGTGGCACTCCATGGCCGCTGGACGATTGGTGGAGTAGATGCAAAAAGGGCACCTGGTTAATGGAAGGAAGGACGGAGGGAGGGAGGGAGGAAGGGAAGGGGGGCAGGGAGGGAGGACACAACACACAAAAGCAAAAGACAGCTGAAAGAAACATGTACGTCCACAGCCATGTAAGACACCTTGAAATTTAATAACACGAGAATGATGAAGAGGAGGAGGACAGATAAAGGAAAATTGTGTGCAATGTACAGTTCTGTGTGCTCGTGGTGGTATGTGTGGAAGTTTAATGGTGAAAGAATTGAAGTGACCAGGTATGCATGTGTGAGAGGGGAGGGGAGGGAAAGGAGGAAGGTGAGGGAGTGTGGGGTAGGGGAGATGACAGGCAGGAGAAAAAGATTGGAGCAGTAGGACATGAAGGGAAATGAAGGAATGGAGTGGCACTTACATTTAAATAGCACCTTTCATCTGCTCTGGGCCCCAAAGCGCTTCACAAACCCTGCAGAACAGAATTACCTCAGAAAAACCTCGAAATGGTCAAGGCCCTCTCTCCCTCTCTACACACTCCTGCATATACAGAAACACTTTACATTGCTCGAGTGCATACATGTGTGTGTGCGCACACAGGATGGGAGGGGGAAGGGAGGGGTGGAAAAAAAAAAGTATTGATCTGGGCTCAGAGGGGGGTAAGAAAATGCAGGCAATCGAAAAGCAATTTTCCCCGAAGGTTCTTTAACTTTTTTCTAGTTGGCTTAATTCTGCCTGCTTTTATTAGTAAATATAAAAGTGGCTTAAAGAAAGTAAGAGGCTGCGTGCGTCTGGCAGAAGGTCACATATGCAGATGTTAACAGTAAGGTATACGAGTCGAGCTGGAGCGGATTGAATACACAGACATCAAAAGAGCTCCGTTCTTCTCGTTTAAAATATCCTCTATCCAGGTCTGTATTATTTCTATACCGGCTTAAAAAATTAATCTGGCTTCAGAAACGTACACCAGACAGTTAGATCATTAAACAAGAAGTCCTTTACATTTAATCGCTCGCACTATAGCTAGCAGCAACGTGTCGAGGTAATGACTAAAAGACGCCGTGTGCAGGCCTTCGAGCTATGAAGGGGCTTCTTGTGTCATTTTTGCATTCGTATTTTCAGATCAGACAGAAGTCAGTGCAACTCTGTTAAGCAGCTTCCTGTTTTCATTCAGTGAAATGCTACCATTTCCACACATTTATAGCAATGTTGAGAACTTCACTGATGGCTGAACAGAAAAAAAACTACAAAAAACAAAAAAATGTACAACACAGGTCTTTCGTGACAAGATGAGGCGGTATTCATAATGATATTCGATGGTTCTGCACATGCACGGGACTGGAGTTGTGTGAGAGACTCGAGAACAAAAACAAAACATGGCTCATGTTGCTTGAAATGAATCTTCACAAAACATCTGCATTTACTTTTTAAGACACATACAGAAGCTTGAATCGTGTATCCAGAGTGGCGTTAACATGGCCGAAGCTAAAGGTGTGTTTAAGTACATTGCTACATTATCAGTGTGTGTGTGTTTGTGGGGGGGTGCTGAGGTCAGCAGATGAGTTTTATGTTAGCTTGACAGGCCTGAAATGTCACAAAAACGTGTCACAGTACAACAAAGGCTCCTGTGGGACTGGAGTATGGTGATGGAGAGGGAAGCGTGAGGAGACGAGAGCTGTACACACAGTCGGTGCTAATGGCTCAGTCGCACTAGAGGAAAAGTTGGTGGTTGGTCGGTGTTTGCGCTGAATTTTTTCCACATTCAGCGGTCGAGTGCGCAGCACTCTCAGCCTCTCTGTGATCACTTTTGACCGCACAGGTCTCCTGGTGGGATGCAACTGGTTTGAAAACACTCGTGGTTTGAGTGCAGCGACTCACAGACAGATTGGTGAAAGTTTACAAATAGCTGCTGATTAGTTTATCAACACAGACTGCCAACATCTTACAATCAGTCAGAGTCAGTCTGCAACCATGAGCACAACTGGTTGCAGACTGGCTGCATTCCATTATGTTCCTATAAAAGCCACAGAAGTTGCAGAGCGCCTATGTCACTTTGTAGTCAACTATTTGTCCTGCGGTAACTACGTCACTATTTGTGGAGGAATTTCTGAGGTTCTCGCTGGACTCTGAATGCAAGTAGTTAACATGAAATTCTGTGCAGATGACAATAGATTTGCAATTTAGCTGACTGATTGCTAGATTGAAACGGATAGCCGACCGACTACAGCCTATTGCCGTTTTATCTCTATCTTGATGTGCCAAAGTTGCTTTGAATGCAAAACTGACCACAAGCTGTTGCGGTCTCTAAAAATTTAACAACTTCAAGTTGATTGCGCACAGTCGCAATACTTTTGGTCACACCGCGGTCTCTGACTGCCGTTTTCCTCTAGTGTGACTGTAGCATAATAAAAACAAGGCTGCTTTATCAGAATACATTAAAAATAAGAGAACCATATGCAGTGTGCATGTGTGTTTGTTTACACTGGTATTTAAAGGCTGTTCAATTCTTTCCACTGCATGCATTTAGACTGAACAGACTGTGAGTGATTTAGACATTTGTGATTATGGGGTGCCTGTAACGCGCTTGATTATCTTTTAGGGGTGTGCCAACAAATTTTATATAATCAACAGCAGAGTGCACCATGTGTCTGTTATTTTGAGGAGGGAGGGAAGTAGTTTTGTGGAATGCAGGTTTCCTAAGATATTTTTTCCTTGGCATGCCTGTTAGTGGTGGGCAGAGGAACAACAGACCCTGAGGGGAAGCCCGTTTCCATCTCCTTTCCACTCTCCCTTCTGTTCACAACAGCCACTGCAGACCCACAGACCGCTGTCTAATAAGTTGGACTTGCCAAGACAGGCTGTCGAGCAAAACTGAATCAAGTATCATTTCATTTGCTGGCCGCAGATAATAACCATTAAAAGGGAGGTTAAGCGATTAAAGGCATGCGGCCCAAATAATCTTCAAATAAAAAAAAAACGTGTCGCTTACAATCAGCTCTTATTTAAATGAATAATGCTTATATATGCTTGTGCATTTTTTAAAACCAGTGCATTTATAATAAGTCGCTGTTACGTGTGCGACAATGGCTTTCATTTACATTTTGTTTCCAGCTGCAAGCTTTAGGTTTCATTACCACGAAATGTTCTATTACAAGCACACCCCACAAGGTACTCTAATGAGTGTGTATATACAGTATGTGATTTTTGTGTGTAGTGAATTGAGAGGGGAAGGGAGGGGAAGGACGGGCGAGTTAGGAACCTCTGTCTGTACTTGCTTTCCTTACTTGAGCCCTCCGGAGGGGACGGTGTGGCACTTCTTGTGCTCCAGCAGCTGCTCGGGCGTCTTGAGGAACTTGTGGCAAACGTCGCACTCAAACATTCGTGTGATGAGGTGGATCTGGAGGTGGCGCTCGTACATGCTGCGTGTCTTGCACACAAAATTGCAGAAGACGCACTCGAAACCTGGAGAGAGAGCAAGAGGAGGAGGAGAAAGGTGAGTATTAAGACTGGGTTTGTTTTTTCGTAGAAAGCTGATCTGCATTTGGACAAAATCTCAGAGGGGAGAGAGAGAGTTCAGATACAGGGAGAGGTCGGGTTTAATAATGCCCTCTTAGGCTGCAGGAGTAAAATTCCTCTGCACTTCCGTTTAAGTAAAGGGGCTCACGAGAGACAGATTGTGATAGTGGACGGTCCAAGTAGATGCAGCAGGGGCTGTAATATCCTGACTGAGTCCAAAAAAGGGCTCGAGCTCTTTAAAAAACACACGACCCTGCAGTTCTCGCAACAAAATGACCCCTTACATCACCCCTTACCGCTCTGTAACAAAAACCTCTTTCTGTTCTACAGTACAGACCGACTTCAGAACACAGGACATGGTTTTTGTACACAGACTCTCATTTAGAGTAAACTAACCTTCATGGATAAAATCTGCAGAGCATCCAATTAAAAGGAAGAAAAAAACAATAATTCACAGCATCCTGGATGAGGCCACATATGAATACAATTAAGTGAATCAAGTTAGTATGTACTCATTGGCTGTGCTTGGTACTGAATTAATGAGTGTGTTTTTGAAGGACAGAATCGGTTTGGCGGCGTTGTCTCGTCTTCTTGAGCCCGTCGCCCAGCGAGCACCTTCCTGACCAAAGCATTTAGTCTTAATAGACCTTCAAAAGACAAGGGTAATTATGGTGCAGACGGGCTCTCTTTAATACTCACTTTCTAGATTAGAGGAGTATCCTCAAACTTTTTAGCCAAGAGAGTTGTTGATCAGTTTGACCAACTTCCCCCCCAGTGAGGTTTCAAAAATATGTCCGTTTTGCTTGTTTGGTCACTTTAAACAACTTTTTAAGAACACCTAAACTCTGATTCTTGCTCATTTAGAAATGAATAATTCAGTTTATGGAGATTTCAGGCACTTTGAAAGTGTATTTGGGTGCAACAGTTCCCACAGTCCCTTGCCTTTGTCAGACTTGTCCTCGGTTCCCGATCCCGAGTGGCTTCCGGAGCTGGACTGGCTGCCGGCGGAGGAGGGCGGGGCTAACAGGCTCTTGAGTTCTTCGTTACCGTGGGTGAGGTCTCCGCCCTCGGAGCTGTTGAGCGAGTCGCTGAGGGCCGAGAGGGAGGATGAGGTGCTCTTGGTCTCGCTGAGGGGACTTCTCGAGTTCAGACCTGGACGCCAGAGGGCGGAGCACAGAGAGAAAGAAACGTTTGTTGGTAGGATCTAAAAAGCAGGGGAGAGAAACTGCAGGGGCAGTGAAGAGAAAATAAAAATCTACACAATCTGTGAGCAACACATCATCGGTTTTTAGATCCCCATTGTTATGCACATGGACACACACACAAACAGAATGAAAACAGGCAGGCTCGATGGTCCTGAGCTCTGACTGAGGCCCTGCTGCCAGTCCAATCAAGATGCAGTGTGCTTTTATTGATCCCCGTCTGTAAGTCTGCAATTCAGTAGGAAGAGAGAGGGAATAAGGAGCGGAGAGGGCGGCTGGGAGGGAGGGGCGAGGAGCTCGGGTCATGGCCAAAGGAGCTAAGATGGCGGGAGCATCTCAGGGCACAGCTCAACAAAGGGCATTCACTCAGGAGGGAGAGGGAAAGAAAAAAAAAAAAGGAGGGAGGAAAAGCCTGCACGGATCCTGAAATGGTTGACCTACCTTTTTAATAACAGCCTAGTACACACACACACACACACACACACACACACACAAGCATAAAATGTACAGGAATGTGCACATGCAGCGCACATGCGTCTCCCCCCGCCTGGTATCGCAAGATGACGAAGCGCCTTCAATCAAATCTAAATATACCAGGGTCATTCACAGCACGGTCTCAGCAGCTTTTAAATACAGCGTGCCTCTGTCTCCTTTGCTGCAGTATTTATCATCTGCTGGCCTTCTCTTATAATATCCCAAAGGCTAATGGCAAAAGATGCAAGTGGGGGGGGGGACGCTGCCCTGAGCCACTGAGACTCGACCTTAAAACACACTTTTAACTGAGAAATATTTCATTTTCTTTCACAGAATAACTTTTCTGTGACTGTCCAGCAACATTTATGATAAAGAGAAATAAAGAGGCAAATTTTCACCCCTCCCTTCTCATGACCCTCACCACTCACTGCAAACTTCACCGGAGGGGGTCAGCTCGAACACCCGGTGAGCTCTCTGCCATCTCACGCTTGGGCGTGTCCACGCATCTGACAGGCTGCCGAGCCCACCCTCTCCGACCACCTGAATTTTTGACAACTCACCAAAAATGGGCTGGACAGTTGACAAACCATTAAAACGTCCTCATGAAAGAAGGCGGGATGCGCGTTTCTACAGTTGAAATCGCGCGTACCCCCTCCCGCCACCATTTGTGCGTTTGCCACTGGTGTCCATCTTGTGCGAAGCTGAGATAAATGCCAAGAGACGCTGAGAGACTTAAAAGATCGCCAAAGTGGCATCGTAAACCCAGCTCGTCTCCAAAAGGACCCGAGGCCTATTGATTTTCCCCCCCTCAGGCACGATAAGGGCCAACCTTCTCAGATAAACAAGGCCGCCGTGGCCTCTGAAAGACCCCTCAGCTGTCTGGGCCGGACAATCCCCACCCTCCCACCCACACATAAGGAGCAAACGCAGACACATACACACACACAAACAAGAAGCACTAGCAGAGGAGCACAACGTCAGCAATAAACTGGACAAAGCTGTTTTAGACAAAAACAGTCATATCGACCACCAGAGGTTCAGACCAGCAGCTTTAAAAGTCCAAAGAAGGTCGATTGGAGGAGGCTTGTTTATGAAACCCAGCTCTGCTGCTTGTCTTTCCCTCTGTCCTCTGAAATGTGTTTTTATCAAGGGTTACATTAAGATGTTTTTGCTTAAAACAGCCCGTAGTGATTTCCTTTTATTACACAAAAGCAGCCCATAAATATTTAAACAGTGGCAGAGTTTATATTGCTGTGATTACACTTTTTATTTCTCTCAAATTTGATATCCGTTCACAAAACGCACATACAGCATCCAACTCTGATGCTTGTTACCAAGCACTTTATCTTTAAGTTGTTCACATACAGACAAGGTGAGCAGAGGAGGAGCCCTATGATTGCCCTGCTCGCACTATCTGCGCTGCTAAGGGGGGGAGAGCTCTTTAACCTCACCCGTTGTTTAAATTTAAACTCATGTGTTGGAGTGCAGAGCCAAAATAATAGAAAATGTGTCACTGTCCAAATACCGCACTGTATTTATATTCTGAGCTGCGAACAAGAGCCACAATGTGTAAGCTACCACCCACTCTTCCATGCGAGAGTAATTTTGAAAATAACTCCATAAATCTCTTTTTCTGCGGGAGCTGAATCGGGTACTTTTGTAGAACAGCTCCGAGGACCCGCAGAAACAACAGCGAGCGGAAGGGAGATTAAAAGACACGGCGCGCGGTTAAGTCCCGCCCATACGGGAAACAGTTCTCCATCGAGTTTACGCGACTCCTCATCTCCTCCTACCTGTGATCTGGAAATCATCTCAGTGTGCCATTCTGAAGCATCTATCGTTTCCTAAAACGCACTGAGAGGAGGCAGGAACGATTGGGGGTGCGCAGATGTATCCTCTGTGGTACCGTTTGCGCCCATGAAATATTACAGAGGCGTGAGACACAGATAACACCTATATGTTTTACACCAAATTAGGTTTAGGTGTGAAAAAAAAAAAAATACTGACTGTATTTACAAAACAGAGCGCAGCAACAAGATCGTGTGTATTGTATTTGTATTTCTATTAGTTCCTTTCTATATCTGGAGGGGAATATTTAAATCATGCACAAAAACTCATTTACTGCCAATTACACGATGTTTAAGATGGAAAAAAGACATGTTTCGCGCTCAATATTCAAAAAAAGATTGATTTAGAGCGCAACATCTATAAATCACCCATAAAACTAACCACAGGAGTATAGCGCCTCCCTCCTCTTTAGTAAATCTGGCCCATGGTATGAGGAGGACTCTACAACTAAGTCTTCCTCCGTATCCATTAAGTGCATCTATAAGAAGCTTGTTTCTGCTGCTGAAAAGAAATTCATTTTTTGCCATTCAGAAGCCAAAAGTATTTTTTTTTTTTAAATTAAATACATAATAATAAGAAAATAACATGAAATGTTGAGTTATTTAGTCGAAATATAAAAGTTCTTCCTGAACGCAGGTAGTCTCATCTGACATCTGCTATCCAACAGTAGGCTGTAATAGTGTAACAGCAGGCTGGCCATGCATCTCTGCCACATGTCACACATAACCACTCGCTTTAAAAATGAGGTTCAGATTCAAGGACGCTTTTTGCCTGGACTCCTTGTCTCCTTGCATCCTCTTGTGGGTGGGACTAAGATGCGAGGAGAGCAGACGAGGAGGGAAACGGTGAAATGTGAATCATTCGAAAAGCTGCGAGTAACGTGGCAGCAGTATGCTAACACGCAGCTAACATTAGCCTTCCAACAGCTAATGAGACAGAGCAGGGTGCTGAAACAGTAAAGTCTAATATTTCAGCCTTGCCAGAGGGATTGCCTTTTCTGTTTAGGAAAAACAGAAAAAACCAAAAAGCAAATTGTATGCATATTTGTTGCTTTGCTGATGAGTTGGAGTGGAACTTTCCTAACATTTCCTTCCATAAACTGACCATCAGCTCATTCCAACAATACACATACAAAAAAAAAAAATCAAAAAATCAAAGACTCTTTCATCAGTGCTGTCACCACCAAAAGTCAGGTCAGCTATCTGTACCTGCGTGCCCAGTGCTGATGTGGTTCCTCATGTCGGTCTCCTCCATGCACACATAGTCACAGACGCTGCAGCAGAGCGAGAACATCCACTGCTCCTTGTCCACATGGAGCGACATGTGGCTGACAAACTGGGCATTCAGCTCCGTCTGGAAACCACACACATGGCAGCTGGACAGAGAACAGAGAGGAAGAAGGAGGAAGAGGGTGAGAATGAGAGGAGGCCGACGGGCCGCTTCAGTGTTAGATTTTCCCTGCAGGAACTGCCAAATGGTATGTTGTAGCTACATTCCTCTCAATGTGATAAAGACTGCTGAAGAAAACATACAATTCAGAAATAGTGCAGCTGACCTATTTTAAAAGACATTAGACACATTAACGTGTCCAGTAACATCTTGGAAATTCATCCAAGTTAGATTTTTCTGCAGACATTTACAGAAAGAGGAGATGATTAGCTAAGCTCTGTTTGTTCAACCGAGCTGCTCACAAATCAAAATCCAAGCTGTTTTACAAGAACAGAATAACTGTTGCTTTTGAAAAAATATATACAATAAAAAACTCACAATTTAGTTTGTTTCTTGTCTTCCAAAAAAGCCACGCCACTCTTTATGCTAAGCTACAGTACTGTGCAAAAGTTTTGAGCCCCCCGTGGTTTCTTTATGTTTTGCTTCCAAGGAACAAGACCTATTTTAATTTATTTTAAAGTGTTGTTATGCAATAGCAAAAAACGAATTAATTAATTAGAAAAAGGGCACCTAACTGAAGGGATGAACCAATTTTAAATACTTGATTCAGGTCCTAACTAGCAGCCTGTCACACAAATAGTTGAATCTACAAAGACGCAAAAAAGACCGTTTTTATACCAACAAGATGATTCCCCAAAAGCTCGATTCTTGATTTGGTGTGCAGTATGTCCTTAAAAAAAAAAAATTACAAAACTGGACAAGGAGGAGAAAAGAAGATAGCAGGGCTAACAAACAAAACAAAACGAATAAAAACTATCAATCATAAATTGATTTATGGACAGCAATTTTAGACATCCATAAAAGATCCATAAAAAATAGGAAAACAAACAAAAACAGCAATGACCTGACACAGGACCAGACAGATGCATCTGGCCCTTTAGCTGATATCCATCTACTGTTCACTGAAGCTCCATCACAGATGGTCTCAGTGGAAGGTTGGCTGTCAAGATGTCATTCTTAAGGAAGAGAAAAAGCTGAAGTGTCCCACATTACACAGGAATTGGACTGTAAACTACAACAAGTGAGTGTCTACAGTCATCTGTAAAACATCGTGGAGACTGTGTCATGGTTTGGGGCTGCATTTCAGCCAGGGTTTTTGGGGATCTTGTGAAAAATGACGGAATTATGAGCACAGGAAAGTGTCCAGCATCCTGGATTTAAAAACAAAAGAAAAACACAAACACACGTGCAGTGGAACACCATCAGCCATGGATTGGCCTCCCCAGAGCCCGGACCGCAACATTATTGAAGCAGTGTGGGATCATCTTGACAGAGAAAAGAACAAAAGGCAGCCAACATCCAGAGAAGAGCTTTGATTGTCCTTCAAGAAACCTGGAGAACTATTCCTGAAGACTACTTAAAGAAGTTAGCAAGTTTTCCTCTAAGAGAGTTCAGGTTGTGTTGAAGAATAAAGGTGGTGACACCAAATATCGACTTTCTCAGACTTGTTAGATTTTCAAACTCTGCGTTTTGTTTTTTATACTGTATTTCCATGTATCGCTAACATGTTTCTGCAACACCCATTTCTCAGCTTCCCAGCAAAACATAAGGAAATGTGGGACTTTTGCACAACTGTTCACTGCGTCTTGGTTCATGTGAAAAGGACTGACACAAGAGCAGATCTACTTCATCTCCTCATCTGAACTTTTAGCAAGAAGGCGAACAAGCATGTTTCAGATAAAATGAAAACAAACTTTAAACATGTAGCAGTGGCAGAGAGAGGGTGTAATTGTGCATCAGATCATATAAATATATATATTAAAAAAAAAGCCTAAATCCACTATGTGGTACTGGCTCGAGATGTCCTCAGCAGGTGTGGTGGTAACATGTGGTCACTTATCACTACCTGTAGTAGTACGGGCAGTTCTTGCGCTCGGTGGAGTCAGCTGTAACAGCGCTGACAATCTGCTCAGCATCTGTGTTGACCAGCTTGACAGAGTGGATGGTCAGGTGCTGATTGAGGTTAGCCCTGCACTTGGCTGCATAAGGACACAGGTGACACTTGTACTTCCTCTCTTCTGCAAGGAAACACACACACCCACACACACACATATGACCCTGGGTTACTGTAAACATCACCTCAGATGATATTTCATTAAGTTGCGCTCAGCCTCTGAGCTTTTAAAGCAAGCCTAAACCTAATTACTTAACGCTTAACCCTGCCTCACCTTCGCCCGACCCCAACTGTAAACCTGATCCCCAGATTTCTGGGAAACACCTGTAGATGCCACAAGATGTTTTAAAAAAACAAAACAACAAAAAAAACACAACAACAGGCACACATGAACATCATCTCCCAATAATTTGCGAGCGCTATGAAATCCACGCAAAAACACTCTTCTCTTTATCTGAAAACAAATTAACATAACAGCACATCCAGCTCAAACACACACATGCTTACACAAAGACACACGCGCGTGCACATACACCATTTGCCCCAAGGACACGAAGCCAGGCAACCTTTATGTCGCCGGGGAAACCAAAAAGACCATCACACTGACATATGCCCCTGCTTCTGCTCTCTGTGGTGTGGCCAAGCTGTTCACAGCCAACACTCTCAGATGGTGAGCGTGCATGTCGTGTAGTGTGTGCACGCTAAATGTGAGAGCATGTCCAATTGTGTGGGGGCATTTTGTACACTAGTCTCCATTTGTGCACTTTGTGTGTGTATAGTTATTCGTTACTAATCCTGAACAGACAAAAACTTTACAAACAGGAGAATTATTTTATTTATTTATTTATTCATTTTTAACCAATAAGGAATGAGGAGAGTGGAGAGTTGTGGAAGACGGCGATGGGGTAGAATGAATCGATGGGGTGCAAAGGAGGGCCGAGTCTGAAAAACACAGGGTAATCAGGACACGAGGGAGCGAGGCAGACTCCCAGAGAGAAAGTGAAAGAGCTAACCAATCGTAGCAGGATCAGAATTACTGGGGTGTGTGTGCGTGTGTGTGTGCGTGTGTGTGTGTGTGTGTGTGGATACTCCGTGGCATCCTTCTAGCTGGGTAATTAGACGGGCAGTTTTCCCAGTGAGACTAATCATGGTAGTAATCTCTTTAAAGGAAGGGTAATCTAGTCTAGTCAACCTTATTTATTTACTGTGGGCAGCATCAACAAACACAGGTGAATACCTAATGCCTGCACATGAACGGAGAAGACGTCACAGCATGCTGGCGGTGACTTACCTGTGTGCAGGGAGAGGTGTCTAGAAAGGGTCTGCTGTCGACCAAACACCTTGCCACAAATGGGACAGGGGAAGAGCTGTTCGTTTAATCTCCACTGGGCGATCCCATTTCCCGGCTCTCCGTCATCCTTTTCCGAGTCTAGAACACACACACGGAGAAAACCGTTCTCATCATTTGCTGCCGGCTACAGAAACGACTGCGGTCACGCTGCTGTAACTCAGCCAAAGTTACTTAAGCTCTACATGCACTGCTGTGCTAAGTGAGCTTCTACTAACCAACGTGTTCTCTGGATTATTGGGTAACCTTCGCTTTCCTCGTCTGTTTTAAGCATTTTCCTTTTATTCAATAATCTGTTGTCAGGTGGGATATGAGCCTCCAACATTAGCCCGCTACGATGCCCCAGTTACTTCTCTCCTCAGACCAGTGAAGCAGCTTTATTGAGGCGCACTCATCCGTTCATATTTTCGTTGAGAAATATTTTCACATTTGAAGAAATCTGCTTCTTTGCTTTCTTTGAAGACAGCATCTAATAATTACTGACCTAGCAGCCAGGCCGTTTTTTCACAGGACAGGCAGAAAGTAATAACAGCAGCCCAGCAGGATAAACAGCAGCAGTAAAAGGACATCTCGCGTGTACACTGTAATTTTCATACTTGTTAGTGAATTTAAATATGTAAGGTTTATTTTTGAACTGTGGACAGAACAATGCCAGCCATTTTTTGCCCCCCTGCATCCAGCTGAAATAATCTAAGCCGTCTTGAAATTTACCCTGATGAGCCAAAACATTATGCTCACTCCACAGTGAAGCAAACAATGTTGGATATTTCATAACAGCAGCATGTTTCATGGTCTGAGATATATTAAACCTTTAGGGAAAAGCTGGTTCTGCAGGTCAATTTACTGAATGCAGGAAACATGATCTGGTGTAAAGAACTGAATTATCTTTATAATTGCATATTTGAAAGTGAATAACCAGACTGTGGTACAGGAAGCTTTTTGATTGCAGTTTGTAGTATTGAACAACTATATCTGAGCTGGTTTGCTTGCCTCCAAGAGAAGAATCCACATATAGAGTACAAGCAGGAACACATCAGCCAAAATTCAGTCTTGAAACCATCAGTTCATAATATGACAGTTAAAAACTTTTTTTAATATATGTATCTTGTGCATAAACACAGACTAAATGCACAAAACCAAAATTCTTGGCCCATATATTCTCTGGGTACACCAGCAGCTCCAAAACATGGCCAATGTCCCTAAGAGTCATCAGATAAGAGTCAAGTTTCTCAGCTTTAACAGTGACCAAGTGACCATGGCGCGACAACTGGGTTAAAAAAATAAATAAAAAAAAATATCTCTTGATAGCTTAAAGTGTAATGTTGACAGGCTTTTCATAAAATTCAATTCAATTCAATTTTATTTTTAATTTCAGATTTATATAGCTCCAAATAACAACAACAGTTGCCTCAAGGTGCTTTAAAGGGGACACGCTTGAACAAGACTCAGCCGAGTCCAACAATGGGCGCTCCAACTCAAACGTCTTACACTGTTAAATCCAGAATTTTATTTGAAATCCTTCTCCTCACATATAAAGTCTTGAAAAATCCGGCGCTGTCATATCTTAAAGACTTATCCTAACAGAGCACTTCGCTCTCAGACCTTCAGCTTGGTTGTAATTCAATGAGTTTTTGAAAGTAAAATGGGAGGCAGAGCCTTCAGCTATCAGGCCACTCGCCTGTAGAACCAACTCCCAGGCTGGATTTGGGAGACAGACACCCTCTCTACTTGTAGGATTAGGCTTAAAAGTTTCCTTTTTGATAAAGCTTATAGTCAGGTCTGGATAGTTATGCTGCAATAGGCTTATGCTCCAACCAGATGTGAGGGATAGCCGCACCGAGCCTGGTTCTGCTGGAGGTTCCTTCCTGTTAAATAGAAGTTTTTCCTTCCCACTGTTGCCAAATGCTCGCTCATTGGGGGGGGTTTCTCCATAATACTGTAGGGTCTTTACCTTACAGTGTAAAGCACCTTGAGGCAATTGTTAAGAATTGGCACAATATAAGTAAACTTGAACTGAATTAAATTAAAAGGATTTGCTGCAACCACCTTGGGGTCAGATACTACACAACACTTACAGCATGCAAAAGGTGTGTTAAGCAGGGGTGGTCACAGTATTTGGCTCTTAAAAAGGTACATAAACATTTTCTAATCTAATGTAATAATTTTACATAGTTTCACATTCATAAAGGTGCCTGTGTGTGCCTACCCACCACCCACCAGGACAAGAAACGGGGCAAATGAAACAGAAAGGTGACATTATGTTTTGTTAATTCCTTCTTTACAAATGCATTTTAATTATAATCTGTGTTCACGTTTTTGATCATGGTAAGGTAAAATCTGTTCGACAGCCAAAAGCTTGGAAGGTAAAAAAGGCTTGTTTGAGAAAATATGCCCCCAAATCAAAACATTTTCAGGCATATAAATATGAAAAAGTCTTAATTCCCCTCGTCTGAACAGCAGAACGACTGATACACCGCGGGCTAATTTGCTAACCCATGAGAGTGAAACCTGTCTGCCACCATTTGACAGATGCTCGTTGTTTAGCCTGCAGGTGGGATGCAGTCTAAATGCATTCTTAATGTCAACGGCAAGCACAAGTCCTTTGCTCTGAAGCCTGCAGCACAAGCACACCACTGTAACTCTCCTCGCTGTACTTCACCCCTTTCATTTGGGAGAGGATGGAAGGAAAGACATAAAAAGAATAACACTGAGCATTTTCACATGCTTTGACAGACGCTGAAGAATAGAAGTTGCAGCTTTGAACTAACCCCCACCATATGAATAGAGCAAGGAGTTATTCACAAGCGCAAAAGCATGTAGCACTTTTTTTTTACCCCATTGTGGTGTACAACTACCATAAATGAAGGCAGAAATTTTATTTACAAATGTCTATGTTGTTCAGGGAACAGGCTATACAGGTAACCTTGACCAAAACCTTTCTATGTGCAAGACATGAAAAGGTGAAAAAGGCATCTTTAAAAATTCTTTAGTCTCTTTTTTTAAATGATGATAAAGAAAAGAAAATAATGCTGCTCATTCCTCCCACTAGCTCAGAGTTAGATTCTTTGCAGATGGAAATCAGTGCACTTCAGTCCACTGTTGATATTTAACAACCGCTCGCTATCACTTTTTTTTTTTTTTTTTTTTTTGGTAAAGGGTGTCCTAAAACACACCGTCTAGCCAGCCGATGAGCTACTCGTGTGGGTTTGAATACCACAATGAGGGAAAAAAAGCAAAGATTGTTTTGTGGCATTTTGGGGGCATGTTTAGTGGCAAGTGGTAAAGAACAGATGTTGGTGTGAAAGGACATTTCACTGCTGCTGCAGTGACTCACACAGCTTCACGTATTTAAAAATCGCCTCTCTAGCCTCCATATGCAAACTACTGAATTTATCTAGCATATCTTTGTTTATGTTCTGTCATCTGCGTCACACCGTCTCCTCGCAGAGTTTCGGAACTGTCAAAGCAAGATCACGCACAGTCAGCTCGACTTTTTCTGCAGAGAAATAAGTGTCGGCTAGGAATCCAGACAATAGATGCATCCAGACAATAGATACAGAATTCTATCAAAACAATTACTTTTCTTATAAAACTTGATTCAAGCCAAAAAAATTCTCCTACCTTGAACCACTCGTGAAATAACGATTTGACAGTATTTCTAAGGAAGTGTTCAAGATTCAAGGAGTTGACAACAGATTGAGTTTCTCGATTCATCCAGATCGTTTTTAAACTGGAGGTCAAACTATTTGAACTAACATTTAAGTTGATTAATATGCAGAAATGTCAAATATCCTCTGGTAGGAAAGTTCTGGATTGTTGATCAGACAATGTGAAAACATCCAAAGATGTCGCTTTGGATTTGGGACTGCAAGTAAAAAATAGATTAAAACAACAGTCTGGAACTCGTTTGGACCTTCTTTTTTTTTTAAACTAATTAGAAATAGAATTAAAGGCACATGTTGAAAAAACATGAAACACATTTTGAATTTGATTCCCTTTAATCAATAAAAAAAAAAGGCAGAACATGTGTAATCATACTTGTTTCCCGTTCACCGCTATGCTGCAGAGAAGGATGAGCGAGGCCGGAATACGATGGTAAATGCATGCAGGCCGGTGTCAAGCAACACCTACCATTAGTGACGTTAATAACGAGCAAAGGTGGGGTGCGACTTTGTGTTTCTTCACACGCGTAAACACACAAACACACAGTAAAAGTCCTCGAGGTGACATCCTGCATTAGCTGGAATCTACCTGCATCTATCGGTTTTTAAACTCATTCGCAGTTTGTGACCTATTATACAAATCCTAATATATTTATTTATTATGTCTTAAAGCTAAAGTATACCCCATGAAAGCATTAACTTGTCCTGACTCACGCAAGTGAGACTCGGGGATGGCTTTGGTCACACAGGGTGATGAGAATCCAGACAGCAGAGGCTCAAGGCCATGACCCGGCATACACACTGATGATTAAGCCAATTAGGGTGTAGGGGCCTTCAAGTGGTTAATGGTTTAATTAGTGCTATTAGAGCAGAAGAGAGGGACGCAAACAAGAAATGAAGGATTGTGCTAAACCCCAGACTGGAGGGAGGAGACAGCGAACTCCTCAAGTCACACTGGTATCACACTAACTCCTACTCATTTATTCTCTCTTTCTTACTTAAAGGGAAATGCTCACACTTTTCAGCTTCATCTCTGCATGATAGCTGCTCCATTAGCTGCTTCATAATGGAGAGCATTTTTGTGTTACAGACGCTCTGCTGAAGCCGTTATGTCGCCTGTTATGCAGTTCACAGTCTGGTTTTAAGTTCTTTTATGGAATTTTGTTTGTTTGTTTGTTTTTCTGGGGGGTGGGGGGCGGGGGGGTGGACGGACAGATTAAAGTGTAGTTTGTAGATTAAAAATGCAGGTTTTTATAGAAAAATCTTTATCTTACACTGACATCAAATATGATATCAACTAGCTCTTTAAAGGCTCAGTCACCTCCTTACAAGTCTGGATAATGACTTTGGATTGCAAGGCGACTGCATGGGTTGCCTGGTGAGAGGCAACCTCTATCAAACAACTGTGGTCAACTTGAACCGGATGCAATAACTCAGACAGATTGGAGGTTTGCTAGTAACTTCCTTTTAATTTATAAATGCAGACAGATTGCGAACAGGTTGCAATTAATCTGAATCAGACTGCACTGTCTATGGAGGAATTTCTGTTTCAAATCTATGATGTTCTGGCTGGACTCTGAATGTAAGCGGTTAACCTGAGTTTGTGTATGCACATGCAACAGTTATGTGATTTATATTTTTTTGTGTCTATTACAGTTAAAGGCTGTATTACAGTTTGCAGTTGGATATAAGAGCTGGTTAGACCTCATTCAATTGCAATCTGAGAGCAGACTGCCTCGGTTTTATTTGCAGTTTTGATGCCACAAAGTTGCCCTGAAGATGACAACTGACAGCGAGCCGTCACAGACTTGGCCCCCATCTTTGAAGCAACCACGCGGTCTCCAACCACTGTTTTCCAATAGTGTGACTGGACCATAGTATGTCTAAATTGTTAAAAGGAAACTTTGAAGTTGGGATCTACAAACAGAATAAGTCCATCTTCAAAAAAATAAAAATAAAAAACTCATTTAGGAATTTTAACTGTTGACTGGATCAAATTAAACCCTCAAACAAATAATATTAAAAAATACATTTTAAAAAATTATTAAAATTTAAGATCAAGTCATGTTAATAACAAACAAAAGAATTAAAGACATTCGTTCATACCTGTAAGCTGTCATTTTCTGGTCATTGGTTTTTACATATTTTTATAGGAAAAAACCCCAAAAGAACCAAAATTTGAGGATTTTATGAAAATACTAAATTAAAACAAAAAACTTTACATCTCTGGTATTTTGTGAAACTCTCTGATTGTGGGCAAACTAAAGACTAAAAGAAAAACACTGATCACCTTTTATAAGTTGTGGCACATCTTTCCTTTTTGTCTCCTCATGGCCACAGCAGCTGAATGACAGCATTTTCCAGGAAAATACTGTCTTCCCCTATACACTTCTCTTTATAGCTTACATTATAAAAGTTATTTGTATTTAACAAAGTGGAGTCCAGTGGAATGTATAATCATTATATTACACAGGAGTGCTAAACAAAGACTCGAGGTATGCCTCTGACAGCTGACGCAGGATCAAAACCGCACAGTGACATCTGTGCTATAAAGGAAAGGTGGCACAAAGTGGCAGGGAAAAGATGGCAGTTCACTGACCAATGAACTGAAAATATGTTTAGAGGTCTGCCTCCCTACAGCTGCGGCGGGCAAACTTACCGATCGAAGGAAATGGAGACGCAATAAAATGCGGACACAATGAATGAGGGAGGAAAGAGAAATGGTACAACTGTAAAAGAAAGAAAAAAGACAGAGAGAGAGAGAAAAGGCAGCAGAGGCTGAATGTGAAGCTTAAACACACAAGGGAAAGGGGGAGGTGGGCTGGGCGAATTAACTTTCAGGACACTCTTGACACCCAGAAGCCAATCAGATTTTCATTAACTGGCAGAGGGACAGGCAAAGCTGGCACAAGCTAATTAACCTCTGGATCTCTTACTGCCAAAGGAACAAGGAGGGAAGTTCTGAGATGCCAGGAAAGAGGGGAAGAGAGGGGATGCCCTGAGCAGAGCCTTCAGGTTGGGGAAATGTGCGAGAGTTCAGAAGGGCCCGAAGCAGCTCTATATATGAAAAAGTGAGAGGAGGGGTTTAACCACAGTGTGTGTGTGTGTGTGTGTGTGTGTGTGTGTGTGTGTGTGTGTGCGCGCTGTATTCACACGAAGAGTATTAATCTGTGGACATACTGTATACTGTAAGAAAGCAGGTAATGAGCAACTCCGCATTATCAATTATTTCCCGAAGCTGTAGTGAGAACAACATGAAGACTTGGAACCTTTAAAGACCATGAATGATGCAGCGATACCGAGTGCTGGCAGTTAATTAAGTCTCATATTTTGTCGAGCTGCGGAGGACTTTTTTTAGTCCAGTTTCTCTCGTAACAGAACACAAAGACACAGGATCAATTCACTGATTTTTTTTTTTAGCTGAGGCCACAATGATTTTCATTCTTGATCAATAAGCAAATTACTTTTCTTTATGTGATCAATTATTCTGTTAACACTTATTTAAATTCCATATTAATTATTATTTTTAAATTTGTCATTAGGTCTCATTGAAAACACTAGAACTCGAATCCCGCATCTTTAACTTTTATCTACATGTCCGTGTTTCCCCGTGATGATGTTGGCCCACCCACAGTGTGTGTCGGTAACATGTGTCTCACCGTTGAATGGTACCCTGGTAGAGGAGCTGGCCTCTGCAGGCGAAGTGCTCTTGGAGCGCGAGTTAAAGGGTGATTGTCTGAAGCACTCGTCCAGAAATGGACTGAAATGGAGAGACATATGAAATAAATCACACAGCCTACTTACACGGCCATCAAACCAACCCAATATTCAAGCCATATGTGGAAAAATGTAATTACTGATCATGGAAATAACAATCAAAGCGTAAAAGAGAAGTCAGACATTGAACAAAAACATGTGTATTTACTGTGTCTATTTACTGACTTACCTGTTTATCCCCACCATGTTACTGTCTTTGTGGTTGTTGGCTTTGCTGACTTTTTCTGGAGAGAAAAACAATAAACCATACGTTTAGATATCTTTTCTGTCAAAGCACTGTGCTCAAATTTGAGAGACCGGTGACAAGCTGTCCATTTAGACTCAGTGTTAGTCGGCAAGTTTCCTAAAACGCCCCGTGGGTCGTAAGTCGCTGTCTGACAGAGACACCGAGATGAAACATGTGCAGAGATTTATCCAACATCCCAGACAATCTTAGTTTGACACATGAGCTGCTATTCAGAGGAATCACACAGATCAAGCCATCGGATGAATAATTAAACAGCGCTGTCCAAACTTTCCTTCTTGATTGGTTGTGACACAATCAGGACAACGCCAAGTGAACTTATGGCCAGACTGCCAAGTTAAGCTATGCTCACGTAAAGTGCAGGTTTGCCACAGCCAGCAGGGAGGCCACTGGCCATCTGGATTAGTGGGAGTTTCTCCAGCGGGTCTGCTGACCTTTGTGCCACAAGCTCGCCCAAAAACACCAATTTGCAAGCATTTAAAAAGAAAAAAAAATAACAATGTGCACGGCTGCCCAGATATGCATTAGCCTACCCAGATGACACATGTGTTGGTGTACGGTCATGCTCTTGTATGATAATGTGGGGGAAAAAACAAAAACTTTCAACATTTTAGTATCTGAATCAACACCGCTACTCTTGTACCTATGGACTCAAACCACAGCACAAGAGCTGAATCACCTTCAATAACATGAAGGTTGAAAAAGATGGGATTGTTTAATATTAGACTGTATTACACTGTATGCACACATGCCACACCAAAGTCTTCCTCGGGTGTTAAACTCAATTGAGATGTGCTGCATGGAAAGTTCACAGAATGTGACTCACAACACTTCCATATGTAACCAACCATTCAGTGACCACCTCTTGCCCAATGGATGCAGGCACCGCCACGCTGTAAGAACCTGCTAATGCCTCATCAGTGCAACAATGCGACCACAGAATAAGTTATGCATTTACACATCAGTCTGAGGGGACAAGTAAACCCAGAAAGCCCCCCACAGTGTAACAGCTCACTGTTGGAGGTTAATGGTTCAGCTTTATCCTCTAATGTTTTACCCATCTGTAAGTAGGCAGTTTAATACAGTGAGAACTGGGTCACAAAGAAAACTCTTTAAACAGGCAAATATTTATTTTGTTTTCATTATTGGCTTGCCTCTTTGTTTCCATTGTCCCCAAAATGTAAAAAGCCCCCCGCCCACAAACACAGCAAGGTGCTATTAATTTTTTCCCCACTGAGAAACTGTTTAGTAATAAGAAATATCAATATAAATGTACTAAAATAGCAAAGATTTTCTTTTTTTTTTTCCCCTCCTTAAAAAAAATAAACAAATAAATAAATAAATAAATAAATAATCAAAACCTTCAGTACCACAATACAGGAAATCTCTTAAAAGTAAAGCAAGAATTATCAAGTTGGACACTAGGTGCCCAGCTAATGTGCGCACAGATCATGGGGTTTTCAGTATTTGGTAGTAAAGAGCACTATACAAAATGCCTGAGAACGGAGCCATATGTGTGAGTTTCAAGGCAACGCATTGAAGTGAATTTCAAAGCTGCAATCATCTCGGTGTTCAGAGCGACCTTGCTACTGATGTGTCTCTGAGGTCCTACTGCTCTGGGTAATTCATATTGATTGCTCATTGTGTGACAGCAGCCCACTCTGTTCCAGTCCCCCTCACATTCAAGCCCAGTTCTAAGGCGGGCGGTCGTCGCTGTTGCCAGGCTAGTGATGGCCTGGCCTCCCTGGGTGGGCATACTCTGTACCCCCGCTGCCCTCCCTACTCTCCTTATCCTCAGCCACCCCCCGCCTTTGCTACAACCCACCACCACCACCAAAACCCACCCCCTACCCAAAACACCCTATTCCGTCACACTGCTCGCCAAGGACAGAGGTCTCTTTCCGCGTTGCCATGGAGATGCCGCACGGGAGAAATGTAAAGGGAGAGAGGGAAGGAGGGAGGGAGGGGAAGTGCAGGGGGAGAGCGTGTGCAGCCAAGTGTGCTTGAGCCGGCATGTCTGAAAACGAGTCGAAAGAGAGAGAGAGAGAGAGAGAGAGAGAGAGAGAGAGAGAGAGAGAGAGAATGAAAGAAAGAAAGAGAGGGAGGAGGGAAGAGGGGGCATTTGTGCAGACACCACTCCCCATGGGGCCTTGTGTGAGTGTGTAAAGGTGTGCAGGAAAGACTGTGTGGGAAAGAACGATTGGCAATGTGTGAATTTGTGAATATGTGTGAGCAAGACGAGTAAAAAAGAAAAAAAAAAGGAAAAAGAAAGATTTACACAAGCTTGTGTCTCTGTACGGCATTTAAGAGACGCAATCAGAGCCTGGATAGAGCCCTGGGTCCCAGCCCAGGGCTACAAACCTCATCTCACACACACACACACATGCACACACCTGGTTTTTCTCTGGGGGGCCATGAATACACGTCAATGCTCTGTCTTCATCTAGCAATACAAACAGCTGTCTGCTGCTTCAATGTCACTTTCATGGCCATACAGGTAAAAAGCAGGAAGTCATTACATCCTGACTTTACTACAGAGCCACCAGAGGATGGAAATGGAAACATGTAGGTTTTATGGTCAAATATCACAAACTGTCCAAGGTTTACACCGGAGTACTGAGGGGAGAAAAAAAACGAACACGATGCTCCTGTGTGTGTGTGTGTGTGTGTGTGTGTGTGTGTGTGTGTGTGTTGTGGATCTTCTATGGCTCAGTAAACAGTGAGTGACCAGCCTGAGGTAACATACCTGACAATTTGAACAATAGTTCAGAGGCCATTTTGACCGATATGTCTTGCGAGAAGAGATCTTTCTGGGGGCATGCCAACGTCTCGTGGAGGTTACTCATTGGCTCGCTCTTCTCACTCGCCCCTAAAGTGCTGAAGGCTAGCATGTGGGAGGCAGGTGGGGTGAGGTCTGCAGGTGGTGGGTCCACCTCCATGGGTTCTGCCTTTACCTTCACCTTCTGGTATTGGGCATCTTTGTTGTTCTCTATGGAAAATAAGCAAACAAGGAAGAATTATTAGGGTTTCATCAAAGAGATTCAACCAGCACACCCAAATATTTGTAGGTAAAGATTTCACTCTATTCACTGAGCTTACAGTGATACCGAAACCACAGAAGCCCCTGGGCAATAACTTAATAAGAAGAATTTGCAGTATTATTACAATTATTATTGTATATTTTTACTACATTAGTGCATACTTAATGAATTTTTAAGATTAAACACAAACATACAGTACACCATTTACATTAAACCATTGGTTCCAGTCAGTTTTGGAGTTACGACCCCTCATAATGATTCATATATACATGTATAGTTACTGTAGCAGGTTCATCCAATCATCCAATTACCTCTGATCATTTCAGGAAGCCCAGGAAAGTAAAACTTTCCTTAAAAAAGAAAAACAAAAGAACAACAATGGCAAGTCCAACAGAAAACATATCTGCAGACATTAAAATGTTACTTTTACAGTTTAATGAAGATCTGTCCCTCATTCCTCTTGAATAACATTATTCATCCTCAAATTTCATGATCATTTCCATTTTTCCACACCTCGCCTTCAGATTTTAACATCACTACACCTGTTTGCCTGCATTCCCCCAGCCAATCAGACCGGGTCCTTAAACTCATTATAATTGATGGCCCTTGTTCTTGTATTCCAATTAATCCCTCCTTATTGAACTTTTTCTAAAAGTCTCTATTGTTAATTTGTCTAGACTTAATCAAGCGCAGTACGATATTCCACTGCACTTTTTCAAGTAAACCTGACAACAGAACGGTGTAATTGCTGATGAAAGTCCTTCATTTGGCGCGTTTTGCCTCTAAAATTACCTAACAGACGTGATTACTCTGTTTAAGCCAAGTCTATTTTAAGAAAAGTGAAACCCTCCATCTTCTGTCTTTGAACATACTGAGTTAAATCACTGATCCTGGCATTCCCTGCCTTCAGAAGGAAAAAAAAAAAAAAAAAAAAAAAAAAAAAAAGGTTTATGCAGCTCACTTCGCAATTGTTGTCAATCATTATCGATAAAAAAAAAAAAAATAATTACAGAGAATTCAAATAGATTTTTAATGATCAGCATGATTACATTATAAAATTCTAGTTTATTTTCCCACCTGAATCACATTCACTTAACCAAGATTCCCTCCACACCCCACCCACCCCTTCCGCTCATCCTACCCCCACAGAGGCCCTAAACCCCAGCAGGGGGCCATGCCGTTTTAAAAGAATCAAGTAAGACTTTAGTTTAATATTTTAAAAAGGGGGAAAAAAAACATTTAAAAATTTCTTAAAAAGTCCACTGGTCTGAAAAAGCAATCTCACCAGAACAAAACACTCAAACTCTCCCTTCAGGTCCAAGTAAATTAAGCATCCTGCATGCGTGTTTACAGATGTTGCATGAATGGAATTAAATCTAAACCGGCGGAAATCCGAATAATAGCCAAAGCATGAGAGCACTGGTTCTAAAGCTGAGCTGAGCCGGTTAGCATCTAGCTGTGTGATTATGAGGGCAAGAGGGCAGCGGGAGGTCACGCTGTCGCTTGAGGACAGCAGTCCATGTAGGTTTACTGAGGCAAGCAACAGAGACAGTAAAACCCTTTAAATGTTACCTCTCTGTTTATGATGACACGTGTAATGTGCCCTCCCCCCATCTCGCAAACAATGGTGTAAAACGCTAAAACAACCAATGACTCGTTTCTCGTGCAAGTTTAAAGAAGCGAGCAGCTATAAATAGTCATGAGGGAGATGGCAGCTGTTAGGAATGTCCTGAACTGATCTAGACTCAAACATGGACTCTATCCACGGATGTTTAAAAAACATATGAAGAAACTAGGGTTACAATGAGCTATTCCAGTGTCACAAGCTCTCCAGTGGTCTTGACTGCAATATTTACCAGATTAAATGTACTTCTGAGTTCATTTTACAGCAGGTTTTCACTGCGCAGCTGCATAATGGGGAAAAATGAAAAAATAATTCAGATCCAAGACACACAAAAAAAAACAACAACAAAAAAAGAACAAGATTGGGACATCCTTAAGCATCTGCAATTCCAAGATAGCTGATCTTTGACCAGAGTGATGGCAGGAGGCAGAGTCTCGGTGTGATGACAAACAGAAGCAAGACAAAGCAGTGGGGTTTATACAGCGCTGCTGACATGGCGACTCACACGATTAAAAGGGATATATAAATTTGGCAGGACATCAGGAGCAGTGGGAGGCGTGGGGGAGGCTACAGGAGCAGGAGAGAAAGACAGGAGGGCGATAAAAGACCCTGCGCTAACCCTGCCACCTCTCCTCTTACATTCTTTACCCGTCTGGTCAATAAGGCCAACGTGAGACAAACACCGGTCCTGCATTAAAACTGAATTTACTGATCCATCTGTATGCATACACTCCTGTGTTTATGGGCATGAAATAAGTGCAACCAGCCCCTTGCCTCCTCCCTGAGGTCCAGGTGTCTGCTTTATTGGTAGTAGCCAGCATGTGGGGGACACTGACAACCATCAGCCCCACTAATCCCTTAATCAGGTGGCCAGAGTTGGCCAAGAGTAACCTCAGAGAGGCTGATGGAGAAGCACAGCAGAGGAGGAGGAGATAGAATGGAGGGTGGAGGGGGTAGGGGGCACTGCACTGTCAGGGTCAACCAAGGGACACTCGAGCCTTTACCATCAGATCTCCACCCTAGTGACAGAGGCTGCGTGAACTGATCTGCTGCAAAACAGATGAAACGCACCGATGTACCAGAGGATCATTCACGTGTTGGGATAAATATGCTTATAACTCAAAGAGCCATGACACAACGATCACATGATAACAGACGTAGCACATTTTAAAGGGCTTACTTCTCCATCATGTCTGGATGGTCTACGTGCTCTCATGCAACCAAACATGTTCTGGTATCAGTGATTAATAAAGATTTTCAGCCATCATATAAATATGGACAAGTGCACACTTATCATCTCAGCATTAAATAACTACCTTAAATTATTTAAAACGCTGCAGCATTTTTTTTTTTTTTAAGTTGAGAGTGTGCCATGCACTGCAGCAAATTTAGTTAATCTAGAAAAAACATGGACAGAATTTCTTTTCAATCAATCAACTGGTTGAAGAGTAGTCACAATTTCAGTCCAACAAGATTTTGATTGGTCGAATGCATCCCTAAACATTTGATCTTAAACACACCGACACTGAAAGGATCACATCACAGCAGGCTGGATGAAAAGTCTACCTGTCACCAAATAAAAAAATGAAAATATGGCCTTACTCGCACATTGATAATAGCTATGGCTTTTTGGTTGGGGTCATGGCCTAATGTTCTGAAGCCATAAAAAGCAGCCCTTAGACTGTCTGAATCCAGCCCGTGCAAGAGTGTGTGTGTGTGTGTGTGTGTGTGTGTGTGTGTGTGTGTGTGTGTGTGTGTGTGTGTGTGTGTGTGTGTGTGTGTGTGTATTCCCCTCTAGTGCAGAAACCTCCAGCTGCCATTAGGCCACAGAATCAGGTCTGGAAAAATGTCTCTGTGTGCATGGTACGCACAAAAGAGACTGTGCCCTTTCTCAATAAATATCATAGCTTTTCTTTAGTGTCACTGTTGCTCCAGCACCACTATTTCAAGATGGGAACAAGTCTACACAAAAATAGTAAAAAGAGTTTGTCACATCTGGGATATACATTTCCATTAATACTCCATTTTTAAAACTTTCTGTGGCTAATTTCTTTGAGCTTCCTCCATTTTCCTGATGGTTTCCATGGTAGCATTTCATTAATTAATTAATAAAGTACTGTACAAAAGTCTCGAGCCACACCTCATTTCTTTATATTTTGCTTCCAAGGAGCCAGACTTTCTTGTATTTTTTTAAAGTGGTCTTGTGCATTAGTTATCCGGGATTTCTTTGGACACTCACTGCTTCTTCACTCATTTTTTAATCCAGTCCTCGTAATGACCATTTTCAGAGGAATGTTTAAGTTTGTTTTGACCTATGAACCATTCAAGCATAAAAAAATAAAATAAAATCGTCAAACAGAAGGGATGAACCAATGTTGTGTCTACAGATCATAGGCAGCTTAGGAAAGAATTAATTTCAAGTTGGATCGTTGCTACTAGCAGCTTGTTTGAAAAATAAATAATCTGCCCCAGTTTGTTTAGATGAATCTATGAAAAATGGTAAAGATAACACAGTTTGACAGACATTAAATAGAAGTTTTGCACCAACAATGTGACTCACAAAAACCTATTGGCAAAAACTTGACATTTCTCTGCATAGTGCGAGTGTGTCATTAAAAACTATCTGATGAAAATGGACAAGTAGAGGACAAGTGCACACCTAAAACTTAAAAAAAAGAAAAAACTATGTACAGCAGATGGAACAGCAGTTCAATGTCATGTCTTTTAGGAATCAGAAGACTGACACAGGACCTGAAAGATGGATCTAATTGTCAACGGCTTAATTTTTCAGCATGGCAACGATCCCAAACACACTGCAAGAAAAAACCCAAAACACACACAGTGGAACACTATCACTCATGGATCGGCCTCCCCAGAGCCCGAACCGCAACATTATTGAAGCAGTGTAGGATCATCGTGACAGAACAGAATAAAAGGCAGCCAACGTCCAAAATATTCACTTCAAGCTCGTGAGAACTGTACAAACTCTTTTTTTGCAACTCAAGAGAAATTCAATGACTGACTTGAGACTTACAGTACTGTAAGAGTCCACTTCCTCTTGATACGTGTCAAAATAACAGACACAAAAGTTGTGTCTATTTGCCATTTTTTAGATTCAAGAACCTCTTTCAGTTCTTAAAAGCAGATGAAACAGTTTCACAGACTTGCACATATCATTGTCGTTCCGAATCGGTTTAAAATAAGAAGTTGCCTTTTAGTTTTATTTGGGTTTAGTTTCAGTACTTCACGTCT
The DNA here is from genome assembly GCF_001858045.2 of Oreochromis niloticus. Taxonomy (NCBI): domain Eukaryota; kingdom Metazoa; phylum Chordata; class Actinopteri; order Cichliformes; family Cichlidae; genus Oreochromis; species Oreochromis niloticus. The sequence continues at coordinate 16,346,515 of NC_031971.2, read as the reverse complement.
TCGTGTCTCTGTTTTACCAGAGACATGAAGCTGCAATGAAGTTGAGCAATAAAGATGTGCTTGGATTAGATTGGTTAAAATCCTTAAACATAAAAATGAAAGTTCATATAAGAAGCGTAACAACAGCCATTCTGTGCAACTCTGAATGTATGCCCCATTACTACAAACATGTTGTATTCTCATTCTCTCTTCACATCTCGGCTCAGTGTTTGAGTCAGACTGGAAGTGATTGGGATTTGTGTGATGTTCTGTTTTTAGTGATCACCTTTGGCCTCAGGTGTCAACTTGAATCTGTGTGGACCTGGGAGCCTGTTTTGCTGAGGATACACAGTGCACAGGTTGCGCAATTACACTTGGATTAAAACACTCACATAGTCCAGTGATTTAATACATGCACAGTCAATTTACTGCACTACTTTGGTGCAATGAAAGCATATGAATAAAAACTTGGACTGACAGGCAGTGAGGGAGATAGAGAGGTAAAGAGGATGGGTAACGATAGGGAAAAATGTCAAACAGTGCTAGAATAGAAGAAGAAGAAAAAAAAGCACCCTAGGGTAAGAGGGTAAAGAAAAAAGCAGAGTGAGAAAGAAGAGCTAGAGAAGGACAGAAGGATGAGGAATAGCTAGAGCCTAAATGACAACCTCTCCACCTCTCCCCCTCCCGTTACCCAAGTCTACACTTCTCCCTGCTCTGTTATTCCACATCTCTCTCCATCCCTGCCCCCATCCCTCGCTCTCTCAATCTCTCTATTCTGCTGCTCTCTAGCCGACCTGCTCAGACAGGGGTGAAGAGTTCAGGCGCTTCAAAGGCTGCAGTGTAGAGACTGCATGTCATGTGGGAGCCACAGCAGCCTTGCCTGCAGACTTCACAGACAGCTGCTGCTACAATTGATCCTCGACCAGCCAGTGTGCAGTAGTTCAGGCTTCCAACGGTTGCAAACTGCAGCTACATCTGACTCTGGAGCAGCGTGCTTGATATACAGCCCATAAGAAGCCAGATAGGGCCTTTGCGAAGTACTCCTAAACAAAAACATTGGACACAAGCCAGAGCTAAGCTAAGGATACTAAAGCCTTATCATACAAAGGTCAGGACAAAAGGTGCCAAGTGATTTCCTCTGTAATTTTGTCAATCACTGCTGCATATATTACCAGGCACTCAGGAAGCAAACACATTTAGCAAGGGGCAAAAGGAATCAACTCTGCATTTCTGTAAATAGAACTTATAGGCAGTGATGAGGAGCCAGTGAGACAGAATATGGAAGTAGGAAGGCGGGAGTAGGAGAGGTCAGCGAGCGGCCACACTGAGGAGGCACAGTGAGGACACTGCCAGAACAGTGTAGCGCTTAATATAAAGTAATACCGTACAGTAATGCCAGCGTTTTGAATTAGAATGAGGTGCTTAGGCATTGCGCTGTGATAGGTTATACTGAGTAAACAGTGAATCCTTTTAGGTGCAAGTGAAGAGAGAAAATTACAATCGCATTCACTTATTTGCTACAAAGAGGAAAGGTTTTAAATATTTAACATTCTTTACATCCAAACCAAAGCTGGGATTCATTTAAATTACCTCATTTTTGAAATAAAAGGTATTTATGTTTGTATCTAATATACATTATAACAAAATGAATATTATACTGATCAGACATTTAGGTAAATGAACAAATGATGGGGGTATATATATATATATGTGTAGGTGTAGAAGACGCTTTGTTTTCTAATGATCCCTTTAACAGGATAACATTGATAGTTAAAACAATTCCCAGGCTGTACCCAGGCTCTCGCCCTATAAAGACTCAGGCTTTTGGGGGTGGTCTAAGACAGACAATGGCACTGTATGTGGGCCATATTGGGCCCATGTAAAGTCAATGGCAAATTAGGATACAAATGTAAATACTTGTATCGTAGCCTTTGTCACATTTCAGTCACCAATAAAATGGTTTACTGTATTTATTGTGGGTTCTTTTTATGATTTTCTGGGAAATCACAATACAACATTGTTGCTCTTATTTTGAAAGACTGCCATTTCTAACTTAAATTAGCATGTCCGCATTTGATTTTACAGTAACAGTAGCAGCTTATAAGAAGATACATTAATATAAATTAATATTGAGCAGAACTCAGTTCAGCTTATTGTTGTCTTCCACAACAGTTTTTCAAGTGGTCTCTTATGAAAACGAATTGCCCACCCGTGGTCTAAGAAAATGTATGAATGAACAATTTGTTTCCCTAAAAATTGATCTGCTAAAAAAAGGAGAAAAAAAGAATCCATACATTCGGCTATTTCAATATCTCTGTGGGTACAACTATAGTTTAGAAAGGTCCAAAAAGTCTTGTAAGGAAAAAAAACAACAGATCAGCCCATGTAGCAAACTGCAAAAAAAAAGATTGTCCACTGCGTGTATTACATTTTTCATATTAACCAACCAAACTGATTCTAAACAGAAGAGAAGCGGGATGATCTAGAGGAAGATAAGTAAAACACAGTCTCCATATCTGAGGCAGGCCGTTAAGAAGAAGAGCATAAACTCAAACTTTCCAAACTCTGACTCAAAGGTCAGAATGCTGGAGTGTTTAATGAAACTGCCAGTCGATGACCTGTGAGGCATCTGTTTCTTTTAACAGAATAATAATCCTAATCTCCACAACAGAAAATCTACCAATAAAAGGAGGGTTGTGAAAGAACTGAATGAAAGCCCAGATGTGTAGTACATGCACAAAAATCCTGAAACACATAACCAGTGAAGAAATTCTGCAAATTCAAAATCTCAGCAAGATGTGAAAAACTGCTGGACATTTATGCAAAACACCATCAAGTTATTTCCTCTGAAAGGGACGATGTTAACTTAGGAATAAAACATCTGTTGACATTTTAGTTAAAGAGAAAAACAGAAAAAGTCCCTTGTCAGCTATATCCCTGTATGTAATCAAAGAGGATAAAAAGCTTGCTTGTCAAAATGAGATTTTCATTGGATTTAAAAAAAAATTTCATGAACTGTATTGTTTCCACAAAACCGTAGTTGAAGTATTTTATCACTGAAAAATCATTTCTTTCAGGTAAACAAATCCACATCTCTTTAAGTTCCACATTTGTGGTTAAACATTATCATGTTATTGTAGCTGCTGCAGTTGAGATAATCGTGTCAAGTCCATTAATTAGGAAGCCAGGTGAAGCTGGCTGTTAATTATCAATCAATTAGATTTAGCCAGTGCTACAAGATCTGCCGCTGCTACTGGAAAAAAGCTGAAAAGGCTTCTTTTTTTATTATTTAACATTCAGTTAATTGATACTGCTACACAGATGAAAAAAAAAAAAAGCCCAACCTTACAGTTTCTAAAATCACAGCCACCCTCTATCAAAGAGGTGGTGGACCAAACCAGGGGAATTGCCAGTAAATATTAACAGCTAAAATTGAATGGACATCAGAACAGGCTCCAGTGTGATGCATTTGTCCCTTTTCCTGCAGAGTGAGTGCATACAGTCTGGCTTTCTATAACAACAACAATAAAACTAACCTCATATGTTAAAAAGGTGTTGCTGTCAACTGCTCGCTCTAAATCTTTCTGCTCCTTAGTGCTCAAAATTGCTTAATGCAACTTTTATTAGCAAAGTAACGAGCACTCGAGAGGGGAGAGGGCCTGTAAAATGTCCTCGGAGATGCAAGGCCTGTTCCTAAGGAATAAAAAACGAGTTAAGTGAGTACAGTGTGATTTCACACCTATGGTGAGGGTGGCTGGATGGTGAGTGGGTGGCACGGCTGTTACCCACACGATGCCAGTCTGCCAGGGCACCACCTAGGGCCCTACATCGCCCCCCCTTTTCTCCCCCTCCCGTCCTGTGACGCCATGTTCCCCTTGCCCTGCAACACCAGTGCCCATCTGCTAGGACACGTTAGCCGCTGGCGCCAGGGACTATTTAGCCTGGCGTAATTAGCCCCCAGACACCAGCAGCCTGGTTTTTAAACAGATGTGGGGGAGGTAGCGCTAGCAAGGCGACTATATACGACCAGCAAATGTTTGATAAGGACGAGAGAGGAAGAGGGAGAGAGAGCGCGAAGAGAAGATGTGACCTAGTTAAAGGGATGATGCAACTTATGTTACAGCACAATGGGCAGTAATGATGACAACCCCACTTGCTCTGACTGTCCAATGCCATGGTCGAGGAAAGCTGAGCAGATGAAATTTAATTAGGCTGTGTCCATTTGCTGTACTGACATACAAGTATGTGGAAATAAACACTTTAACAGACAGACAAGGATGTTTTAACCTAAAATCCCGATGCGTTTTCCTTATTCCGAGTATCCTCAATGGCTTATTGTGTACTTGGCCTGACCTTTAACGAGGGACAGAGAAAGGTTACAGTGCAGATGCCCTTGAACCTCATGATCGTAATCACACGTGACTGTAACGGCAATGACCTTTACCCGCTTCCCTCCCCTCCTCCTCACCATCTTTTTCCTCCCTTCCTCCACACCCCCCAGGGTCATTTGAGGGTCCAGACTCTTGTCAAGGCTGTCACTCTAGACAGCCCTCTCCATCTACCGCCCCCACTGTTGCCATGGCAATGGACGGCACTGCGCTCCAAGGACTGTGTGAGGGGGCAGAGGGAGCCAGCGGACGGATGAACGCTGCAGCATCTTTCCCTAACCTAGGTCAACCTTGCAGAGCTAGTGTAAGTAATGGGAGGGGATAAATGCTGGTCATGCTGCTTGAAGCCCAAATAAACTGTCAGGATAACGTCAGCGCAGGGACGGGAAAGAGCAGTGATGAAACAAAGAGCACAGGTAGAGGGAGTACAGTGAAGGAATTATATAAAGCCCATAAGCATTGTCTCAATTTCTCTGTTTACACTCACGGGCCAATCATGTAATCCCTGTCTTCTGCAAAGACATGCACACACACACGGAAACGTGACCTGGGGGCAGGCACTGGAGCAGCACACGTGTACTATCACAGAGCTCCCAGCCAGCATGAGTCACTGTGAACACCAGTCGACCCAGAGAGAACAATGGCAACCGGTGTGTGTGAGGTGTCTGTTAAGCGTGCACGTACTGGCACAGGATGAAGAGCCACGGATGGAGCAACACCCCACTGCGCCACCGTCAGACAGCCATTTGTTTTCTTTTCTCCAGTGTGGATGCATACTTGCACGAGTGTGCCACACTGTACGTTTTATGATTGCACTGCCTGTCTTCCTCTTATACTTGTAAAGGAAAAACAATTGCGCTGTACACACAATGTGAGCACTGCAATTAAGTAATCAATAAGGAAAGAATCACTCTGCTCATATGTAGTTGGAAAAGCTGGCTGTGTCGGTGCATACTTCAGCCTGTTTCATTCCTGACTGCCTGAGAGACGCACTCCAGCAGCCCACAGTGGACAAACACCTGTCCATAACACACTTGAACCGGACCTGGCATTCAGTAGAGATTCTGATGCAGGTTTAAAAAAAGCACCTGCTCTAACACTTTATTTAGCCCGTGATACAAACCGTATAGTAAGTTGAAAACAATGATTGCATTTATGTAATGCTAAGCGCAGCAGCGCACGCACTCCAAAAGAAGGAATCAGGTTTGCATCTTCTGCTTCCTCGGGCAGGGAACCAGAAGAGGCAAAGGCTAAATCACGCTGCACTGCATGATGTCAGAGCAGTCCGCACAGGTTGAGACGTGGTTCATGTCAAAACTCTTGCTCTTAAACTGCCTGACATGGAACAAGGAGCAAGTCAGGGTTGAGTTTAAGTTCAACAATGCAAGCAAGGTTATATAATATTATATGATTTGCCATTTGCTGGCCTTGTTTTGAGGGACATCAGAGCAGAAGACACTAGACAAAACCAAAGTGAAACAGAGGCTTCAAAGAAACGAAGACAATTATCCCCCTGCAGGTCCATAATACTCACCTCAGTTTTAGCTTGGGTAGGTAGGAATGCCATGGCAGGAGGAAACCCCCCCCCCAAAAAAACCCTTTTATGTCAGTCAGCGTCTTAACCTTTGGCCTACATCTAACCTCCCGAGCTGATCTGGAACAAACAGCCAACTGGTACAATAAATAACAAGATAACAGTGCGTGACCTGTTCTTTCCTGGAACTACTGGCAGTGGTGACCGTTCTTTTAAATATGTATGTTTGCAGAAACTACTTTGTTGAAACTCACGAAATACAGTGCAAGAATTCAAAATATATATTGACAGACACAAACTGAAGACCAGAGAGTTAGTGTTTTGCATAGATTTAATGGCACAGAACTGTGCCAATTGTTGCAAAGACCGATCTGAGCGCTATAAAGCTCATTTTGCATTTCTACAGTTCTATAGATAAGCAGACAGCCTACCTGAAAGCTTAATCAGCAACTCAGAGGCGACCTTAACGTTGATATCCTGGCTCAGCAAGCTGTTCTTAGCCATGGGGCTTCCTTCTCTTGGTTTCAGTGACCCTGGGCGATCTGTGGCTACTGCAGCCACCGTTGGGCCATCTGGGCTGAAAGTCGTAGGGAAGCTTGGCTGGATCTGGCTCTGGGACTGGGAGGATGGTCTCGGGCTCAGTGCTTCCTCCACTTTGGGCTCTTCCTTCAGTTGGAATGGAGATTTGAGTGTCTCCCTCTGATTGGCCGCTGGAGCCAAGAAGACAAAAGAGATCAGAGGAAAAAGCGATTAACTAAAGAAGCCGATGACCAAAACACCTGACATGCATTTCATAAGGTGAACTCACTTACACAGCACTGTGAAAATACAAAAAAAACAAATGAACGACAACATTTTCCACAATGGGATATCACAGTTCTTACTGGCCAACAGTTGGCGTGATATGGGGGAAAAAACCAGGTCGCAATCTCATGATCTCATTTCGTCTTAAGGGTATCCACAACAAATTCAGAATTCCTCCTCTCTTTCTTTTCTACCTCACAGAGCCTTTCCCTCTCCCCAACCCGTTCATTTCTGTGCATATTATTCTCAACCTAAGTCTGGATTCCTCGTTTCCTTTTGCATTTGACATCGTCTGAATCCCCTTCATGAGGGGACATGAAATAATTGGACATGAAATAATTCCAGCAGTTCTGATAGCAATCAGCCGAAGTCTTATCTGCCATCTTTGCTGTGTGTAGCCTAGGTTAGGGATTGAACTGTCACATGGATCCCTCTGCTCTAAAGTCATCTTCAAGAGAAACTGGGCCACATCTAATCCGCCTTAGATGAATAATTAATAATTAGACATGGAGCAACTTCCGATAGCCGCCAAGAAAAGAACAGCAGGGCAAGCGCCTCTCTTTGTGTCTCTGAGCACATTCCACTACTCCCTGTGCTAAAGCGAAGGTTTTTACAGGTTATGGCTCAGAAAAATGGTTGAAATAGAAAACTGCTTTAACACACACAAAAAAAGAAAAGCTAAAAATATTACCTGAAATATACCATACTGTTAGTGGAAAGACACTTCACGTCTGTTTAATAGAGTGTTATGGGAACAGAAGGTTAAAGGATACCACTGTCTACCAATTAAGTGCAGGTGCACTATACCATTTTTCAGAAAGAATGTGAGTACTGAGGACTTTTTTTTTAAACAAATAGATTATTCTGCAATGTCACAAAACTTCAGTTACTTAAATTAAAGTCACACTGTTTGGCCACAAAATTAAAAACCACTTCCTAATAGTGTGCAAGTCTCATCTAAGTCCCTCACTGAAACTTTTTATGTCACTACAGCCATTTTCATTTCCAAATATGGTTTTGTTCTTTTTTTTTTTTTTTTGTAACTACATGTCAAATGATTCAAAAATGCACTGCACAATATTCGTTTGACTTATGAGGACACAATAATTTGAAAACTTAGTCTTCTGGACTTAATTGGACGTATTAAAGGATAAAAATCCCCCGCTGTGGCATGAAGTGAAAAAGCTGAGTTTACATGCTCTTTGATCTTCTTTGATCTTATTTATTCAAAATCTAAAGAGATCAGCCCACGTGACTTGTGCTACTATCTGCAATAGTGTCGTTGTGATGTGGGGCAAATTCAAATGTGAGTCAAAAAGCAGTTTCCTTGCTGTGGCCATTTGATAACCAAACATGACATTAGTTACATTATATAACATCTTTATTTTTGTAATTTTTACCCCATAGTAACATAACTCATTTGTAGAAGGACATCACTGCAATCTGCAATAAATCAATTTGCGAGCGCTCCAGCAGACACCACGGTTGAGTACCTGCTAAGGAGCTATGCAGGTATCACTAGTTCAACTGAATAATTAGCCACACCAAATTTGGCTTTCCATTTTTCCATATGAATGCTAATACTGTTTGACCGTGCTAATGTCGAGTGTTGCAGCGACAAACACATCTTCACATCTACTGGCACAACCCCTGACACTTGTACAGTTTGAAACAGCTTGTACATCCTAGCATGGACACTCAATCTGCAACACACACACACAAACACACACAGAGCATGGATATAAGAGAGGCTATCACTCTTGGGCAGACTGCTGTCCAGTCTCCTCTGGCCCCAGCAGAGATCTGCTCCGCTCCTCACCCGATCGTCTCACCTAACATCTCTAACCGCCACAGGCCTGCCGCCCCCTGCCCACATCATCAATCTGCGCTGGCCCCGGCCCCTCTGATTAATGATGATCTATGCCGGAGGGATAGAGGGCTCGGGGACAGGGGATACAGGGCAGGGAAAGGGGACAGGTGCTGGCGTTCTGACCACCCATGTGATGTCGTGATGCCACAGTGCCACACAATGGCGGGGTTGGGCTTGCAGTTCAAGAGGCTGAGAAGGAACAGGGTGAGCAGCAGCGGGGAGGGGAGGGTGGGGGACATGGGGGTGGGGCGATGACCTTCAAGTTCAGGGGGGCAGTGGCGCAGGGTCGCACATGGCACCAGCTGGAAATGTCATGCTGTCAGATGTCAGCGGGCAGGCTAAGTATAACCTGGTCAGCACCTGGAAGGACGTCCTCTAATTAGAAGCGTGTTGGGCCATGTCGGATCAGACAGGGACAGCGCACTTGGTCAGCGCCTTACAAACACAGATTAAACAAAAAACAAAAACTCACATTTAACCATACTTTGTGTTGCCACTTGCTTCGTCATGCTGCGTTCAAACCCCGGGCAGTCGCTGCGCTGCGCTTAAACCACTGACAAATAAATACTAAACACAAGCTCGGATTCTCGAATCCTTCTCCTCGGCGGCCTCATGAGAACAAAAACAACTCCAGGACGTGCACTCGCACACAAAGTCACACCACTCCTGTGACCTTTTGGATTGCTAAAAATAGAGCGCATTTCCACTCAGAATCTATGTTACAGATCCCAATGAATAATTTAGTAGCCTAATCCAGTAGGCAAGTTTTTTGTTTTTTCTTTTTTACTCCTCTGAGCTGATGGCTCAAGAACAAAAAAAAAAAAAAAAAAAGGCAGCGCACAGTACCAACAGGAACTATTCAGCCAGCAACACCACCAAGCTTACACTTTTGGCCTTTTGTCTGTCAAAATTCACAATCACAATAGCATCATGAGCATCCAGTCCCTGGCAGATCATTTTGTGAAGTGAGCACAGATTTGCGGAGGAGATGGGCATCTCTGGGTGACTGGGCTTCGCTTCTGTGAGTTTCGTGACTGTGTGTGTGTGTGTGTGTGTGCATGCCCGCACCAATGTCCAGTGTCAGCTCCCTGCGCTGGTTCTAGCTCAGGTTTGACGATGCTATCAGTTTGTCTCCATGTTATCACACCCTTCTGACACCTGCCACCAACGCTACTTCCATCGCCGTTCTCCTGCCCGTTTCTCTCCCCCTCGCTACGCTTCTCTCTTGCGCCTCATCTGTCTCACTGCCAGGCGCTTGTCCACTCCACCTCACCTCTAGCTCCGTGGCCAGGGCTGCCGTCAAATAACTTCATTAGCTTTCCACCTCTGTCACGCCGGCCTGCTCCCCTCTGACAATTGGCTGCTGTTTTTTTTTTTTTTCAGAGAAGAGGAGGAAGAAAAAAAAAAGCACAGGGCTACGTGGGGCAGGTTGAGAACCCAACAAAAGCTGACAGTGTGCTAGACACCGGACAGTGATACTGATGGCTGCAGTGGGGATGTATGGACCAGAGGTCACACACAAAAGGCCTGCCTGTATCTGCTCATGCAGAGCTGGAAAGCAGGGGACACATACGATTAAATCTAGACATTCTTAAAAGAAGGGAATCGAAAAGACTCTCTGTCACGAGACGTTCCAAAAAATGCCTTACAGAATTTTTCCTGCATACTTTTTTCCTCCAATATACATAAATACACACTAAAAACCTCGATCTCCTGCTAGGATGACACACAAACTGCATGTTTTACATGTCTGAATTCTGCTTTTGCGTCACATTACTGTACCCAAACACCGCATGAGAGTCGCTTTCCCAGGAAACGCATAAATAAGACAACTGCAGAAGCATCATGACAGATTCAACACCTCCTATCCCCCTTCCCCCCCACACACCAATTATTCACACCCAGCCAGGGTCAAGCATGTTGTTCCTGTGTCACCGCAGCGGGGTGGGAGTGGAGGGGGTGTTCGGAGGGTGTGCAGTGCCCGCTGTCATTATTAACTCGGGGTCCACTGGGCACAGGGTAGGGGCTGTGCATTTCAAAGTGCCTCTGTGGCTTTCATCTCTGAATCAAAATGTGGATCACACCGGATAGCTAACGGTTGTGTCAGTGTGCAAGGATAAAAATCAAAGGGTATCAGTATAACACTCAACGGAAAGCAGGGCAGCCCAAAAAAAAAAAAATGATATGCTTATTATGTCAGAGGTCGCTGAGAGTTCACCGGCTTTTTATGCCTGGGGAACTCGATGCAACTCCCTCTTTGCCTTTTACTCCCTCTCCCTTTGCTTGCTGTCACTTTATCTGTCTCATTTTTCTCCCCCTGTTTTTCTTTTTTTTTATCTTTCCCTCTGCAGCTTTTTATACACCCCCCCCCCGCCTCCATAGGGCCTTGTGGGATCGAGGCACTGAGACAGCAGTGTAAAAGCAGGAGGGATGAGCTGCTCGTGTACGCACTCAATCTGGGTTGGCAGGGAGGTCAAAAGAAATAGAGTCTAGAGGTCCCAGGAGGAACTTCCTCACCTCTCCTTTCCTGGCTGCTCCTTGGCATGGGTAAGTCTCATAAAGATCTGAGCCCACTTCTTTCCACTTTTATAACCCTCCTTTCTTTAACTCCGCCCCCCAACAAAGGGAGAGAACTTTGTGATCAAAGAAGCGGTATTCATTAAAGCCCATCATCACGCATTCAAGTTCAACATCCTCTCGTCCTGTCTTTTTATATCCTGCCTCACTCTCCTTGAATGATGCCCCGACTAAGATGTCCGCCACTTGACACTGGGCTGACATTGCAGGGAGCCATCTTGGCTCCTCTGGGAGTTGCCCAGGCTTGATTGTGCAGTCTGGGAGTGAAGCGCAACTGGCACCCAGGGGGCATCCATGTGGAGCCGGGGCGTGCAAGATCGAGCGGGAGTTAACTAAGCCGAGCCGAGTCCCCGCGCATCCTGGTGGGGTCACAGGATGGCGCTGAGGGCGCTAATCATTTCAAATTATGAATTCCTTTTTAATTATGAATTATGCATAAATTTTTAATTAATCTAATGTTCCCAGGGTTTTTTTCCCCTCCCATCCTTACTCTCAAGATCTCAATCTAATTACACAGCATTAAGAGGAAGAGTGGCAGTCGTCGCCTCGACCCTGGCGCTGAACCCCGGTCAACCTTTTTCCATCAATCTTGCCATCTTCTCCAAGCTCATCCTTTGATATTTTCTGCAACACGGTGAAATGCATCTAAACATGGGTCGGGCGTTGTACGGCTGGGAACAGCGTGTTTGTTAAGTTTGTTCAAGAAAGTGCAGTACCATAGCTGGCTTAGGAAAATAAAGAAGGAAAGGACAAACTTCCTATCAAGAGCAGCCAATATGAAGTCTTCTATTTCAGACGACAATCTTTAAGTCAGCTTGTGTAAATATTCAGTTTATCCCTTTGGCTAATTTGGAATTGAATTTGTCAGTAATAATAACGCGTGCAAGGAAAAGCAGGAGGAAGACGCCAGAAATCTACAATTAGTCACCACCCGTGACAACTGACAAGATGCCGGCGAGGAAAATAAATCCCTGGACCACTATTGACGAGTTGCCCTTGAGCAAATCATTTAGTCCCTGACTGCTTTTGCGGAGTGTCAATTTTACAAAAAACAAAAAACAAAAACCCATCGTACTGCATTTATGTTTCACTAGATAGATGATTTTAAAACTGAAACTTTATTTGGGTATTGATATGTAAAAATAACTGCCATTTCCAAAACTAAGACTAACTAAGAACATGCATGTTTGCATGAACCGCGGATTTAAGGTTCTGCCCTTTCCCCCATAAATACCACACTGGACGACCTCCCCCGTACCAGCAATGATGAGTTTTGACACCTCTGTGTACATCTATAAAGACGTGGTTCAACGACCATTAGGACAGTTTCCAGGTTTTTCCAAGGGTAGGTGATACAAACACAGTCACATGACCGAAATATGACAGAAACTACTCACTTCAGGAAAGAGCATCAAGGGTTACTCCTGGCAGGTAAAGCATTAAGAGCATCACAGTGGCACATAAGTCAATTTCCTGTATATATTCCATTCTGCTGCTACCAACCCTGGTTGTGCGTACAGTGGGATGCGCTTTACCTGATTACCAGCAATTTATGTTAGATGTTTTGAGTCATTACTGACAGGGTCTTCAATTCATAAGCAACAACAACAAAAAAAACAGAAGAGACAGAAAAAGCTCAGAAAAGGCTTTCTGAGCAGTCTTAGCCCCATGCAGCGAATCGGGCAGAAGAGGATGTGAGTAAATGAGCTAGATGTGTTGGGCCCAACAGTTTCTATCACTTATGCATAAACTCTGGGTATCAATCATTGAAATGTGTCAGCTTTTGAATATGGATTTAAAGCCCAGATCTCACCTTCCCGTGTTTATCTCAGCGTCATCTGTGCTAGGGTTTTTTTTTTAACTGATGTTACTGGAATATTTTAAGCTGGTTTTAAGGGGTTGGGAAGCTCATCTTGTAACCGGAAGGTTGCCGGTTCGATCCCCCAGCTCTGTCTGTCTTGGTCATTGTGTCCTTGGGCAAGACACTTCACCTACCGCCTACTGGTGATGGACAGAGGGGCCGATGGCGCGATATGGCAGCCTCGCTTCTGTCAGTCTGCCCCAGGGCAGCTGTGGCTACAACTGTAGCTTGCCTCCACCAGTGTGTGAATGTGAGAGTGAATGAATAGTGGAACTGTAAAGCGCTTTGAGGGTCTCGAAAAGTGCTACATAAATGCAATCCATTATTATTATTATTATTATAATATATACAAGTATTTCTATGCATAGGCAAGAACACATTAGGCTACAACCTGGATCAGAAACCACTACTGTCGTGTGGGTACCACAATGTATGGTACACAAACAAATCATATGAATGGATGATGATGATGCTTGCTGAGGTCCAAGGCTCCAAGGCTTGTATAACAGTCTACTGTATACTATGATTAAAAGGTTTGAATTCCTTTAGTATAGTTGAAATTACTTTGAATACATGTGGTATTATGACACCACCTTTTCTATGCTCAATAAGTTAAAAAGCTCAATCACATATGCCAAAACCCATCTGTGCAGTGCGACTAGGTGCACATAGTGTGACCCGTTTCTATTCTTTTCACTATTTAAAGAACGACACCAATGGGAATTTTAAATGTTTTCTTATGTTATTGCCCATAGAATTAAAAAAAAGAAAAGAAGCCTGAGATGCGTTGGTGTACGTGCCGCTGTCAAAAGCTAAAACTCTCTATTCCCTGCATGTTTGAACTAACAGACATTTTAGGTTCTCGTTGTTTTTATAAGCCATTTAAAATAAAAAATAAATAAAAATAAAACAGCTCAGAGACATATTGCAGCCTTGACCTGAGACAATAAGCATAAAAAATTGTTTACACTTCTTACGAATGTTATTTCTGGTGACAATGAAGAATCAAAACAAAACTTAAGGCAAAGGGGAGACAACATCTAGCTGGAGATCAGCGCCAATGTCTTCATATGAGAGTTTGGAAGAACTGAAAAACACTTGATGAAAGTGCAACTGCAGTGAGTGGAGTTTAAAAAGTCAAGCTGAGAAAACGGCACAATAAACAAAGCAATTATGGATTACAGGAGTTACACTACCGCTGCGTCTGTGTGAGCTGCTTTTCTATGCGTTTCTGCACAGCGTTAACTAAATGCAGCACTGTAAAGACTGCATTATAAATAAAGCTTTTGTTTAAAGTAGGAAAAAATAAATCTATGCTAACCTGAAAGCTTCATAAGCAGGTCAGTGGCCGTTTTGGTAGTGATGTCAGGGCTGAATAAGGAGGCTGTGGTCGGAGCGCTGGGACTGGATCTGACGCCGACTCCGACCCCAACTCCGGGTAGGTCCAGGGAGTTGGCGCTGCTGCCACGGTCCCTGCAGATGCTGAATGGGGAGAGCACGGACAGGTCTCGCTCTTGGGGCTCCTCCTTGATGTGGACGTGATTGGAGGACGCCTCAACTGGAGGGGACGTCTGCTGCTGAGCGTCCGAGTGCAGCGGGGACACCTCAGTCGCTCTCATGTCTGCAGAACTGCCGTCACCCATCAGGGAGCCCTCGCCTTCTGTGTCGGTGGTGATCTCCTCTTTCACCTTGACGTCTGTGCGTGGGAAGTGCTGGTGGCAGCGCATGTGAAGCTTCAGGCTAAAGTGACGGGAGGAGGTAAAGGGACAGAGTTCGCACTGAAATGTCTCACCCCGGTCCTGGTGCTGATGTACCTGGGAAAAAAATGGGGACAGGTTTAAGCGTCAAACCCCTCCTTATCTCCAGCACTTTATTTCTACATTTCTTTGTGAGCCGCAACAGTGTTGAATCATGCATAAGAGTAGTGTAAACATTTAAATAGTGATCAAACACGACGTGTGGGGATCAGATCAGAGAGGAGAAAAATAGAATCCAACCTTCATGTGGGACTTGAGATTGTCTTTGCGAGCACAGCGGAAGGGACACAGCGGACACTGATGGCTTTTCAAGCCTGTGTGGATGACCATGTGTCTCTTCCAGTAGCTCTTGCGTTTGATGACCAGGCCACACACAGGACACTGGAATGGTTTGCCACCATCCTCAGGAGAGCCTTGATGGGAACCAAAGAACGTTGTCGTTATTATTTTTATTTTTCTGTTATTAATTTTTTTTTTTATTTAGAGGCAAGATCCAGTCCCAAGATTTTGATGGACTTTGATGGATGAATATGCACTAGCTAAATGAAGCATTTAGTTACTGTAATTGAGTACTGTGAGTGCGAATGGTTGTCTGCCTCTGTGTGTTAGCCCTGCGACAGACTGGCGACCTGTCTAGGGTGTACCCTGCCTCTCACCCTATGACAGCTGGGATAGGCTCCAGCACCCCTCACGACCCTGAAAAGGATAAGCGGAAGCGAATGGATGGATAGTTACTGTAAAGCAAGCGTGCCAAAAGTATTGATCCTATTTGATCTCAAAGGGTCGGTGTGTAATAATGCCGGCACCACTGCACTAAGACTGCACTAAGTGCATTTGGCTGAAAACAAATTGGATTTGTTAACGACTTCCCTGCGATCTTCATACGTTGCAAAGCCACCTAGCAGATCTGGGATGGACAGTTCGGTGGGCCTGTTCTCGGCCGCAGGCTGCATGTTTAACAACCCCACTGTAAAGAAATGCAAATCCCCTCTTTAATAAGGGAGTTACTAAGACACTGATCAGATCTGCGAGAGACAACGTCTGCGCACCTAATGATGAAAACTATCACGAGAGAAACACCAGCTGGAAGCGATGGAACAATGAAAGCAAAAAACTCTAGCATGTTTTAGTATCTCGATTATTGTTGTTGGCTTCATATCCGGCATCCATTACTGTTTAATTGGTCTTATTAGAAAGAGGCATGATTGCATTACAAATTCTACAAGGGCCTGTCAGGATGGCTTCATAAGTATTCCAGTGCCGTTCCTTGAAAAACATCTGGTAATCAGTGTTTGGTGAAATTACTGTGCTCAGCCATTCATTGACCTGAGGTGTAAAACCTCGAGACTGCCTATTTGCAACAATAAACCACCATCTGCGGCCCAACCTCTCCAAGCACAGCAGAGATCACAATGCAGAAATGACTTGTGCTTAGTCTAAGTTGAGGCGAACAAAGCAGAAATAAAACCAGGAGGCAGCGTGTGTGTTTAGTGCTTAACATGTGTATTTCCTATGTAAGCCCAATCACGTGTTAGAGAAACGGGAGTCGATTCTTCCTAAAACACAAAAGCACAGCATGCCAGCGTGATACAGTTTTATAGCAGAACTAGCGAGGGTCTACAATAAAACAAGACACGACAGTCAATAATCAAGGTCACGTTTTTCAGTCTGGCGACCAAACAACTACCTGCATTTTTTAATTTTTTTTTTACAGTGCTGCTCGACCTTGACGGCATGCCGGGTTAGAGCAGACCCCTTTTTAGCATGCAGATCACAGAATATTACATCGACTGCCTCATCTGTCTGAAGTCAATTTGATCCAGCCATTTTAGTTTTGGCGGGGTTGCGACACAATCCCTCAAAAGTGCCCATCCATCTCCCTGAAAACGTTCTGTTCTCCCTTAAGACTACTTAGCTGGAGCTTGCACTTTGAAGCCATCTCTCCGCCTGTCCAAGAGTGAGATCTGTGTGTGCACCCTTGTTTGGGTTACACGTCTACATCTGAGCACGCTCTTACAGATTATACTGCGTGCCCATTTGTAAGTAACAGAGACAGCGTGTACGAGGGAGAGAAGAAAGAGAGAGGGAGGGGAAAAAAAAAAAAAAAAAAAAAAAAAAAAAAAAAAAAGAGTGCACGCATCTGTATCCAGTCAGTGGAAAGTATGATGTGTTTGGCCTTAAGTCTGCTGTGCTGATCAGTGCAGAGGGCTCTGGTTAGTGGGGTATGAAGCCAGGAGGAGGCTGCTGAGATGGATATGGACTCCAGGGCTCCCCACTGTGCCGAGCACACACTGACGGCCCCCTTTTGGCAGCACGCACATCCGAGCACAAACGAGCTGGTCTGGGAAGGCAGTGAGGTCTCAGTCGGAACCCCCCGTCGAGCCCACAGACCATTTCCCAGACTAGAAGGCCAGCCAGAGCTGTTTTCTCTCGGCTATGCTCTCTGCTCGGCTGACAGTTAAGCTGAGGCTACACTACACACTGCTTCAGCGCCAGTGAGGTGAGAACAAAACCATTACAAAACTAGAGAAAACATGTCACCGAAGTTCACAATTCTGTTTCTCCGACAGCATTTTTTTTTTTTGGTGACATGCGAACCTGCCGCTGCTGCACGAAAAGGAAAGGAGACACGAGTCCGCGCTTTTTGGAGTCATCCTTACAACGAAGTAATAATTTAGCACTGCTAACGGTGTGACTTTGAATTTCATAGTGTTGTTTGTTTGGCCACACGATAGCTGGGGAAATAGAGAAACTGAACTGACAGTCAAAAGACGTGAATTATTTTCTGCTGCAGTTAGACGGGCTTGCACATTCAACCATAGCAGCCTTATTTAACTTTAAGCAGACAGATTGTGTGTTTAACACAAGCCAACACTTGAGTGTACTTTAATCATTTTGCAAGTCTCTCTTGCTAAAGAAGAAAAAACTACATATTTTAAGTAGAGAAATATGGAGTTATGCACCTAAGCTAAGATGGGCTGTTATCTGTACTGGTGCAACCATTATTTTAATTAATTCACTAATCTCATTATGCTTATAGTGATTCCCATGCTTATTATAGTCCTTTATTGTGCATTTAGATTACCTGCTTGGTTGCTGGGCTTCCCTCTGCCCTTGGGAGGAGAGGGCAACAGCAACTCTAGGCTCTGGTTGGGTGTAGAGGGCGTGGGTGCTTTCTGGTTCTTGTCCAACAGGGGCTTCACGTCCTCTTGGAGGACCCCAGTAGTTGCCAAGGGGGAACTGTCTTTCTTCTCTGCCAGCAGGTTTCCTGCTGCCCTGGCTGCCACCTCTTTGAGCAAGGCAGCAGAGGAGGTCATAGACACAAGTGAGAGGAAGGAACTTGCTGCTTGGTGGTCTGTAGCAGCACTGGCCGTTGACGAGGCTTGGCTCCGCTCACTGACTTTCTTGGAGAGCGCAGCGAGGGTGGAGCTAGCTGACTGCGGGCTAAACGGAGAGTTAAAGGCATCGAAGCGCACCACATCGTCTCCTCGACCACCCCCACCCAGGGTGGGCACTGCAGATGAGGCAGAGGTGGATGAGGAGGAAGATGTCGTTGAGGAGGAGGCCACAGCGTTCTTGTCTTGAAGCACAGCGTTGGCTGCTGCTTTTAACTTCTGGATTGCAGAATCTGGGGACAGGCTGGAGCCGCAGGGCGTGGAGCAGCTGGCTGGGGGCCACTTATCTGCCACACCTGCCCATACAAACCCACTGCCGTTGCTTGGGGTGACAGAGTTAAAGGGGTCTAAGGGTTCTTGCTTGATGTTAGTGGCTGAAGGAGCTGTGGAGGCCGGTGAGGCTGAGCCACTGTTGTTGTTGTTACTGGCCAGTTTTCGGGCAAGAGCACTTAACTGCTGGGCGTGGTGGGAAGATGGGGAGAGTGTCAAAGGTGGGGCTAGACCTATTGGAGGAGAGTCGCCCCCAGCCCCTCCCCGGGATGACCGACCCAGGAGCTCCCCGGTGTCGAGTTTTAGCGACCCAGCCTCTAGGAGGCGCCGTAGGTTGCTGCTGAGGGGCTTTCCCAGGGCTCGAGATGCTGCCTCGCCGTAGAGTGACGATACCACAGACGAGAGCGTGTCCTGGGCCGAGAATGCACCTCCATCCAGTCCAAGAAGTTCCAAAGAGGCACGATGGACAGGCGTGGGGCAACCCAGCGAGCTCTCACCTCCGCAGGTGTCATGATCCCCAGACCCAGCGCTGACTCCAGGTCGTTCGTCGGGAGAGGAGCCCCTGGGCAGGAGGACCTCATCCTGGGTGTCTCCAAAAGACGACGACTCTGAGCGCGTGTCAGAGGCGTTCCCAAACCAGCCTTCCTCCTCCACAGCAGTGCCATCAGGCCCTCCTTCCTCGTTGCTGTCCACATCTGGAAGAGGAGAGGAAACCAAATGAAGAATTAATGAAAAGTGTGCGAGTACTGTGGCAAAGGTTGCTTTAGCGAGCAGTTAAGACTGATGATTATTTCACAGCTAAACAATTGCCATACAGCTCTAACTTAGGTTTACATTTATGATGCTTAGGAGCAATTAGACAGTTAAGCTTTCACAGTCCAGCTTCTACACTGCAGAGATTAACAAACTATACAATGCAGAATCCTAAATGGGAGTCAAAAAGCCTTTGAAAGCTGCAAAAAGCAGGCAGACTACTAAAGATTTAAAGCCCAAATTCAACTTCTTTTTTTTTTTTAATACAGTCACAAGGCACATCCAAGATGTTTGAGTAATTTAGATTTTTCTGTCTTTTTTTTTTAAAACCTTATTTTTCCCACCCTTGGTCTGGAAGAGCCTAGTAAAGGGGTTACCATGACAACGGGTCCTTCTGGGAGGCTAGACAGCAAAGATTAGGGTAATGGAGGTTACAGAACTAGATTAATATTCATGAGCCTGCGGATACCACCAGGGAGCCAATAAGGATAGGGTTAAGGTCACCAAGGGTCATTAATATACACTTCATGTATCAATATTCATAAGCAAAACATTACAGCTTGCCAGACAAGGGCGAACAAAGAAAAGTGAATATTCCTGATACATATTAACAAATCTCCATAAGAATATGTCAAATGCACCAAGCCTGGGTGAAACAAAATGTCAAAACTGACACCTCCTCTTTGGGTTACTGAACACACAAAGCTCACGAAACATTTAACAAAAAAAACGGAACTGGCTGAGATTCATTAGAAAAAGCGGGCACCCAAAAATGAAAATATCATTTAAGATGTCTTACACACCAACATACATTTCCAAGCACACCAAAGCTGTCTTCACCTTCACGACCCTCGCTGAGGCCCGGTGGGTCCGCTCTCTGTTTACAGGCAAAGGCAAAATCGTTGCCAGGCAACCCAGCCCAGCAACCTGTAGGGATCATTAGAGATGGCTGACATCTGGCCAGCATGGCTCACTGTGGTCCGCAAAGGTGACCACAATCACAACCCACTATGACCGCTACTCTCCTTCTGCAACAGATATCAAACAGGGCCTGCACACTTCCAGATATCTTCTCATCTCAAACACATCCCCACTTCCTTTCTTAGATTTTACAGTAACACAGAGGAAGATGTCAAAAAGCAGAGCAACGGGTTACCTTATAATATCAGCCTTAGTGCTTTCCAAACATCCTATAGCCGCATGCCTAGTAGCCTTCACCTTGACAAGATATTACAGGACGCACTTTATGGCACTGACGAGCATGTGTGACACTTTGTCCATTGAGACTATTATTAAGGTGAATGAAAAACACCAAAATGCACCGATTGTGAACCCAATTTACCATGCCGCTTGAAGCCATTTTACCACCGGAGTAGGGTTAACAGGAATAAAGGGAGGGAGAGGGAGAAGGAGCCAGTGAGTCATGCAGGGCAGGGCTTGACCCATTTCCATGTGACATGAGAAAAGCAGCAAGAGCCACTAATGGCTGTAATGTGGTTAGAGGGAAATCGCTAGATTACTGACCCGAGGTCTCAGCTTTGAGGCTGAACTTTCTTGCTGCCTAAGTTCAATCTTAAACCTTGGGGTTAGGTGCAGCTGTACACAACACTAAGCCACTGGGCTTCTGCCTGAGTGCTACAGTGCGCACTTCACTACTATGGCTTTGTGTGTCACAGGCGAGCGACCCCTGTGGACAGAATGACATTTTCCAAGGTCATGGTCTCTAGACCAGCTCTAAGGGGCCTTCATGCCAGTTACTGTACTTACAGCTACTGCTACATGCCCATCGCACACATGGAGACAATCTTCTTTGAAGAACAAACACACATTTTATTGCTTAAGTCCTGCCCATGATTATCTTTTCCTTTTTTTTCTTTTTCCCCTGACACACACATTTAACTTCTTCGGCTCTGCAACGGTGGCTGGTTTGATGATGGAGGCATGGAGATACGGGCCGAGGCGGCAAGTGTCTGCCACTGAAAGGGAACCATTTAGCGGTGTAATGGCGGGGATGACTTGCATGTTGAGACAAACAGCTGCGGGGTGCTCAGCAGTCTGGATCTGTTATCACTCACACACGGATGATTCACTGGCAAAAACGGGAGGGAGTTTTCTCTCTGGGCCACTGAGATGTATAGCGCCACCTTATTATAGACAGACAAAGACAGACCTATAAAGGGGTCCAAGTCCAGCCTGAGACTCCATTAAAGGGAGGGCCAAAGGCTTCAAGACTTCCCAGAATAAACAGTGTTGAGCTTGACCAGAGATGCACACAGAGCAGATAAAAATATTTTCATGTACAGCGTTTAGAAATTTGTTGTGCTAACCTGTCAAAGGAAGAAACCGGGAGGCTCACAGCCTGTAACTACAGCTAAAAACAGTTGGACTTTCCAGGTAGTGGAGTTGTTCATTGTTTCACCACACAGAGCTGTCAACAATCTCCAGTTGTGAACTTGGCAGGATTATTTTGGCTGAGGCTTTTCCAGGTCAGAGGGTTGTGCATGCATGTGTGTGCTTGCGTGCTCAGATGTAGACGTTCAGAACGCGTGCCAGCTATATTTCAGCTAACCTTGTCGCGCAGAAAGATCACTAGTTAAAAAAAATAAGTAAATATATAAAAGGGAGGTGTGTGAATTAGAGAAAGGAGAGAAGAGCAGGAGAGTAGAGTAAAGGTAGGTCAAGAGGTCACCAACCACATGACTTCTGCGAGGCTGCTGACTAACATGTTCCCTCTCCTTTTTCCTCTCTCTCTTACACACACAAAGCTACTCTGTTGCTTAGCCAGGCATGAATATTGGCCTCCCTGACCCCAGGCCTGAACGGGGTGGGGGGGGGAGAGGAGACGGGACAGTGAAGGAAGGAAGGGACAGATAGAGAGATGGCGAAAAGGGAGGGGCTGATCTGACTGGGCAGGCAAGAAGAGGAGGCCATTAGCCGATTAAGGTTGGACGGGGGTGCATCAATACTGCGCTGATGTCAAAAGGAGAGTCGTGCCCATGAGCTAATATAAGAATGAGAGAGAGAAGGAACAAGAGATAGAGAGAGGGAGATGGTGCAGGTCAGGGAATCACTAAAAATCGCACAGACTGCTGACCGCAAAGCCCTACAAAGTGAAATAACATGAAAGACTGTCACAACATACCGAGACTAGAGCCATCACATTTACATCATCAAAATGATTAGCCTCTCTTTCCTGCTAAGACTGGGAGGCTCATGGTGGTATGTGTGCTTGGGTTAAGGAGGTAGGGCACAGGGTGAGGCCATAGGAAGGAAGGCAGGGAGTATGGATGTGGTGAAGAAGGAGCCGGGGCGGTAATTAAGTGTCCGGCTGGACCCTGGCGGGGGTTGCCACAGCCGCGGGCTATGCTAATGAGCACGCCCGGCGGTCAGGGCTGCCTTATTAGTGCTCGCTGGACAATATGGTGGGAGAGATGCACTACTGACGGCCTCACGTCTCTGCAAATGACTAACAGTCCTCCCAAGGAGGAAGGTAATTCCATTAATTGGAACACAGTGGATCAGGATCACCTCCCTTTCCTTTTTCCACAAACCCTCACTTGCTTGATCTATGTCATATCCCCCCCCCCCCCCCTTTCAATTAGGGAAAAAAAGAAGTAGAAATTACTTCTTATTTCTTTATTCATTACTACCTGTAATCAGTAAAGTAATCTCAGTAGTGTAGCCAGGATGTTAGCCACTTTGTCATATACTTCATGCGAATGCAGTGATGCTTGGATGTTTTTTTTTCTAACACCAACCAAGAATTTTATAAAAGTTTTCACTTTGAAGAAGAATAACAGCAAGAGAAGACTGCAGGAGTAATGATTTAACCGAATGTTAACAAAATACTTCATTGACGTTTATTAGAAACATTAGACTTACTTTTGATTTAAAGTCATCAAGTGTAAAAACCATGCAAGTTAGTACCTTTCTAAACAGACAAATCTGCAATTAAAAATGTAACAAAAAAAAAAAATTCAATAAAATTTTTTAAAATCCAGATCCTGGCTCTTTTGTCGTTTCCCATTTTTGAATATAAAATCAAAGGTTTAAAAATAACGAAAGGCGTCAATGTGTTTAGAGTAAGGACACATCTGTAAATCTGTTGAATACTGATGTTCCTTTGCAGGAACAACATGACCATCACTCCATCGAGTTTATTCATCGTGTTGTTTCCATTAGGAAGTTGATGAAACATGACAACCAACAAGGCGACGGGCAATACCAGTGATTACTGAGGCGAAATGTCATACAGGACAGTATGCCACCTATTTACGTTAAATGAACTTGTAAGAGTGTGCCTGTCCTTTATGTTAAGCAACACCACTGCTTAACAATCTTAAGATAAACTGTAGTGTCAAACAGGGGCAGGGCTGCTTAATGGGACTTCTTAAAATTCCAGCCCGGTTCCAAAGAAAAAAAGAGGGGAAAAAAGTGGTAACAGTGTGAAAAATGATGTCAACTGAAACAGAAAACAATGACTTAGAAATCATTTTAAACATCTGTTTAATTGAAAATACAATGTCCAAATGTTTTTAATAAAAATGCTCACTGAATTTAATGCCAGCATTATTAAAATCAAAGGTGATGGAGGTGAGAAAAGAAGGCATTTGTTGTGTAATACTAAAACATACAAATAAAAACACACCTGGCTTAACATTTCAAAACTAATCTGTCGAATAAATCCAGGAATCTCCATTTGTGTGTGTGTGTGTCTCTATTCAACAACTATTTCTAGAATTCACTTTTAACGTGACCTTAGTTCGCATTAGATCTTCTTCTTAGGTTCACATTTGAGGCATTTATGGAACATCTGGAAATTTTTGCTACAGAACAAACCCCAACCCAAGCCTGTGTTAGAAAAGAAAGTGATAGTGTAATGATCCATCTAACTATTATTCGAACAATTAATCACAGCATTTCTTAACACTGCTGTCCTATCCTAGTCCTTTCTAGTGTCACTAGTTAATCTCGCACGCTGGTTTTAATTTCATGTATGGATGATCAAATGTATAATAACCAAAGATGCTGCTTGCCGTGCACCATTTTTAATCATGATTATATCGAACTAATTAAAAAAAAAATTTTAATCAGCAATTAATTTGTTTTAACATAGTCTCAGCAAAATGCACAAATACAACTAACTTACGTGTGTGTGTGTGTGTGTGTGTGTGTGTGTGTGTGTGTGTGTGTGTGTGTGTGTGTGTGTGTGTGTGTGTGTATGTATATATATATATATATATATGTATCTCAGAGCTTCCCCGTAAGCAGGCCTGGAGTACAGCGTTGTTTGGTGCTGCATTGTTAAAACAAGCATGTATCCTTCTGGTGCCTTCATAGACGCGCTAGTTACCCATGCTAAATACACTGATGCACCCCTATTCTGCTACTATCACTAGTGCTGGCTTTTAAACTGTGCGCTGACCACAGGATAGTTTTCCACTTCGCCTCAATCCATCCTTAATGAGCTTGGGACCAGAGACGAAGGTGGCCTTTAGGGCTGTGCGATATGACCAAAATCTCACATCCCGATATTAAGACATCTATCGTCCGATAACGATATAAATCACAAAAATTTACCTTTTCTGTAAATTCTGTGAATGTCGGGCAGCTCGACTTGCGTGAAGTGTTTCCAGCTGGGCGTCGCGTACCTGGAGTCGAGTTTTTTAACTGATGCATGAAACGATAAATTTTTAGACATAGGTTGTAACGGCCGCCGTTTTCTTTGTGAGTATTTATTACACAGCGTGCTGCGGGGAAAAGCCTGTTCTAACGTTTGAGTCTAAGGTTTATTTTTTAGCACCTGACGGCTCTTTTTTGCTTCTCATCCGTAAATACTCTGCATCTTTCACGTGATTCAATTTATTTTGAAAAGTCTCAACAGGACCTTGAGCTTTATTGTGAAAGGTTTATGTGGAAAATAAACAAGCGGACACGAGGTGGTTTTACCGTCGTTGTTGCTAACGACAACGCATAAAAACAAGCGCTTGTCCGTCTGTAGTGTGGTTATATTAAATATAAGAGAAAGAGAGAACTTTAGGAAATTAATATAGCCACTACAGTGACCATCAAAATAATGAAAATATATTGCCGTAAACAGTTTATTTTGCGACACCACGAAACAAATGATAGCGTAAAATGAAACGATAGACGTTTTTATATCGTAATCCGATATATATCGTTATATCGAACAGCCCTAGTGGCCTTTGCACTGCTTTTGCATGCATTGTGTTTATTTGTATGTGCCTCTACAGAGTCATGTCAGCTGTGCACTTTTCTTTTATTACATTACATTATTAGTTTGTACACGTCCCATTTAGATGCCTATTTTTTAAAATCATGTTATGGACCTCTTGCCATTTAACTAGTCTAGTTTTTAAATTTTAAAGAACTATTTTTTAATGAATAGAAAGACCATCATAAAGTGACTAGTTTCTAGAAATCTACTGTAAGGACTGATCAACTCATTTTCTCGTGGTGATTCAACAATGTGGTGGAGAATGTGATGGAGGACACCACCTTGTCCATGTTCAACTAAGATGAGATCATAGTTTCATCAGTGAGCCCTGATGCTCTGCACAGATGAAGGCATCGTCATCCTGGAAGAAACCACTCTCATCTGGACACAAACATTTTATCATAGGATACAAGCACAGCTACAAATCAACTTTTTATTGATTTATAGTGATGCTCTCCTCCAAGCGAACTAAGGGACCCAAACCAAAACGTTCCCTCAGGGGTCACAGGTTAGAATTTTTTTTAGCAACAAGATATTCACCCTATAGTAACACAGATAGCAAGAGCTGCATATTTAAAATAAATGAAGTCAATACTATATACAGTGATTTAGTAAAGAAAGCGAAGCCCTGTAGACAGTTGAAAAACTCCATCCATAAACCACTAAAACATCCCTCTGGATGTCAGTTATATGCACACGATGTCTTTACATGACATGCCATCTCATGTATTGATGAAGATTAACATTAGACATTCAAATATTCAGTTCAAAAATGATAAAAATCCAGAATCGACGCCTCTCTTGTCCAGCTACCTGCACTATCCCGCCCAAGTGTTTGTGTCTGTGACAAAGACATAAAGAGCCCATCTTTCAGCTGGAATGTGAGGTGAGGTGATACTCTCAGTAGGGATCAGAGTTCAGACAGCAGTGCTATATATAATGGTGGTTGAGTCGTATTGAAATGTAGCGCAAATTACCATCTGTGTATTTTCGGCCTTGGCCTCCGTGGTTTGTGGGTACTTTGGGCGGCATGCCAGAGGTGAAACAGGAAGGAGAAGTGTTCTTGGAAGAGAATGAGACGACTGAGAGCCCGAGACCTCTGAAATTCCTCAATGCAGATGAAGTGCACTTTACATCCTGGTTTATTTTTCCCTTCCATTTTTAGCATCTCACGTAGAAAAGAAAAAAAAAAAAAAAGTTCTTGCTCATAACCTCAGATGTGTCATCGAAGCTATGTGCCTAAACTGCTGGAGGGAGACGTATGTATTACATCCTGCAGCTTTAAGCTGAAACATTACACGTTCATCCCTAAAGGAAAGAAATCTTCATTATAGTCACTTTAAAGTAAACTTAAAATGCAAAAAAAAAAAAAAAAAATGTCAATGTGACACTAATATGGTAATGTCCATATTACTGCACTGTAGCCCTAAACTCTAAATAATAACCAACAAAAGGTGCATGTGAGAACGCAAATATCCAACATTCATATTAAAAAGCAGTCGTTTTCTCAGAAGCAAATCCTTCTTATATATTTAATTATGATGTTTAACAGAGCAAACATTTCACTGACTGTTTTCAATGCATCATGAGATTCCTGCTTAATCGTCACAGTGCACATTACCTTCAGATGGCAGTTGGAACGGCCCCCCAGGCAGGCAGGCAGGCAGGCAGACATACACAAAACATAGGATACCGACAAGAAAAACAGTCATTTTAGCTTGAGACACACTGCTGATTGGTTCGCTTGTGTTCTTGCGTGACCTTTGTATTTTAACGGGTTAGTTTGGATCCGATGTTACGTGTTAAAGCACAAAAGTGAGGCGACAATTTGTGCTTTCTATGAGGTCAAAGTGACCGGTTTTGCCAGCAGAGACGGGGCGGCTTTGAAAAGACTGATTTCTTTTCAAGTGTGTTATTTCCACAAATCAATGAACTTTGCCAAATGCTGCCACGCATGTCGTTATAACATGTGAAGTTGTTCCTTTGTTGTTTGACAGGTAATGTGTCTCACTCTGTGCTGCAGGAGAACTTCTGGGATCGAGCGAGAGATGACTTACGCAAACAATGGCCGGCTTTATTCGAGAAAAGCTTTATGTAGCTCAACATCAAGCTATTTCAATACAAATACTCTCTAATCCTATATATCGTTTGGAAAAAACAAACAAACAAACAAACAAACAAACACATAGGTCTTGACTTGATTCTACTGACAATGTGCAAAGTTTATATAAGCAACTTATGACAGCTGAACATAAGTGTCATGAATGAATGTACTTAAAAGATGTATGAAAGTTTGGCTTAACAAACTTTGTTCTAAACTAGGGATATATCAAGACTTTTAGCCCTTTATTATGCACAAATTAAAATCATCAAACTCATGAGACGACCTTTAATCTTGTAAAGGAAACGGTTTAAGAAATGGATAAATGAAAACACACACATACACACACGCCGTTTCAAAGGCCTTTGTAGCCCGCTCCACAAATATCAAGTACTACATCTGTACAACACAAAACTGATGTGACAACAGACAAACATCAGCCACCGTAAGCATTCGTCAATAGGCTGAAGCAGTCAACAATGTGAATATCTGCCAGTATATTGGCCCATATTTCTATTAAAAAATATAAAATAAAATTGGTTATTTTCCGCTAAATGTAAACCAATTTAGTTTAACTTCATATGAGTGAATAATCACCCAAAAATGCACACACACGCACACACTTCAGAACACCCTCTGTAATTGAAAACTGAAAATATCCCACTAAATGTTAAAACTGATCATTATAACAATAAACAACAGCTCAGGCTTGTATACTAACTGAAGTACCCAGTGAAAACAGGCCAGGGTCTGCTATCTGTCACTGTTCAAAGAACCAGCTTCAGAATATGTGAAACATCTATTTCACGTGAAACTGTTAAATCCCTTCTCAACCGAGTGGGCAAAAGGCAGGCATTTTCTAATCACTGTGCCTATACTATCAAACACTTTCAAGGTTATTGCATTTTAAGACTTTTTTTTTTTCTTCCTGTCTTGAAAAGGTCGACAAAGAAAAGCGCTGGGAAAAAAGAAGAATGAGAAAAACTCTAGCTAGTGTGTTGCATTCGTGCGTTATCATGCAGACTACACATGCTGACTTCGATGATCTGAAATCAGTTTTTCAATGTGCATGTGGGCCAAAGTACATGCTGCTAGATATTTGGCACTATGAATCCAGAGCAGGTAATCGGAAATAATAGCGTGAATGTGAGGTGTTGAAACCGCAATGATGAAACAAACGTGCAAATCATTCCAATTTATCAATATTCTGGAGAAGAAATCAAGTAAATGCTTTGTTTTATGGAGTTTCCTAAACATCTGTGTATATCGTTTACAGCTGTTCAGAATGTATAGAGGGCTAGATGCAAGCACTGCTGAGAACCTGTCCATCCTGTGAGAGCAGGCCATTATACTGGCACATGCATTTTAAATGTCTTGCAACCGCAACCTCGTCTTACTCTGACGAATGCTTTATGTTGCTGCGCCTTATTAAAAGCTCTTACCATTATTGTCTGCTCCACAGCTCATTTTTCTAGATCCTAATTTAGTAAACCGAGAGCTCTGAAACAACATATAGATGGTATCGTTCCACTTATACCATCAATGCCGCCTGACGCCCAGGAAGGAATGATTGTGGTGACTTTTGTGTACTCAGCTATTCAAACATTGTAACAAGATGCCAATTATCTACAAATAGTTAACTGAAAGGGCAACAGTACTTGAATGTCCTGTCCTTAAGTAATAAGGAAAAAAAAAAATCCAGTGAAAACCTCACATTGGACCTGAGAGATGTGTTCGAAACTTCATTTGACCCATCTACTGTTCACTGAGGCCTCATCAGAAATGGTGTCAGTGGAAGGGTGGCTGTCAAGAAGGAAGGGAAACAGGAAGAAAAGGTTGAGGTATGCCAAATTATACAAAAATACCTCTTTTCCACTAGCACCTACTCGACTTGACTCAACTGGACTGGTTTTTAAGGTTTTCCATTACGTGGCAGTACCTGGTACCAGGTATTTATTATTACCTATTAGGTCGGGTTTTCAAGTGAGCTGAGTTGAGCCAAAAATGCAACATCAACAGAGTACATGTCACTTTACAAAAGTCAAACTTGCCATTTTTGAAACCGATGGAAATGGTTACACACAAACCAGTATTAACAAGGTACAGATTTTTTGAGCAGCAGGTACACCATTGCCTCGATGTCCTCCATTGTTGTGTTTTGTTTGTGTCGCATACAAATGATGTCAAGAGACTTTCAGGCCACTTTGCTGTGATAGGCAAGTATGGGTGAGTTATAAGTGGACTGAGAAATCAGTGGCAGCAGGTGTTATGGAGGGATGAATCCAAATCTGAAATGTACATTTCTACTAATGTAGACTAGGTTACAAATATAAAGCGGACTAAGTAGTTTAGATTTACCCTACAATTTTACCGCAAATAACAATTAGCTAGCTGCCACCAGTGCCTATCAGATAATCATTAGTCCTTGATCAAAGACTTCCCTCCATAATCAGCTTCAAAAGTTTCAAAAGTGTCAACAGAAGCTAATAATGAACTGCAAAGACATGACTGTCGTTTTGTTAATATCATTAATATCAGATAAACGTGGCTGCCGTGATTACACTCATCAAATAAAAAGGAGTAAAGGATACAAAAACACGCTTATTGTTCAGTGGATGAACTTGCTTCCTATAGTGGTGGATATTTTGTGTATGTTATGTTAAATTAAAACCTGAGATCATTTACAAAGCTATGATATGGATGCAAAATATGCCATAAATGTTGAATGTCCTTGACTTAAATGTTGCTACTGAAACACCAGCCACTTGAATAGACTTGACTCTGGCTAGATACATAAAAACAGAACATAAAGAAGGAAATTCGAGCTCCACAGCAGAGAGGAGAGGGTTTAACTGGCTAATTTAAAAAAAAAAAAGAGAGAGAGAGAAATTAGGCCAGGATATTTGGATTTTCAGGGCTCTGGTTTAAACAATTAAGAGGGCTGTGTCAACTTCTTAGCGGCCGCGGGTCACTTGATGATTTTAACTGTCACGCTTTGTGCCAAAAAATTTTTTATTTTAATATGAATGGCATCTTCTTTGCTTGTAGTGTTTTTAGTAGGGATGAGTCATGCTTTTCTACTGAATCTGCTTTATGAGCGCTGGTAAATAATCTAAGCAGCCATTTGAAAAGAACATCTCAAGTCTGACAAGGCTGTACAAAACCCCTCTTATCAGTTAAAGTAATTGTATGGGGTGTTCTATACAAAATGAATAAGAAAAACCATCAAAAGCTACAACTATGGTTCACTGCCCCAAATGTGAGAACGCCACAGTTTTTAAAGAGAAGTGCTAAATGTCAAGGTTCAAATTTACTATTCAGCGCCTTTGCGGTTTGGTTTCCCTGAATATAATTTAGTGGTTTGTTTCTTTGCGTGGCTGTGTGTAAATTTCACGGCAAAATAACAATTTCCACAAATTTGAACAGGTTGTGGTCTTTAAAAACTAGATGTCAGTAAGTAATCATCTAATCCCAGCAATAATAAAACTACTGACTAGCCGAAATTGCTATTTGGTCAAAGAGGTATGGAAGGAGCCAACTTTATTTTGTTTGATGTTGCAATATACTGTTTTTATAGACCATCTTTTCTAATTTGTATTGCTATATTCTACTTTTAGTCCTCCTTTGGGTTAGGCAGTGCAATATGGCTTTAATCTCAATACAGCCGGACTCTATACAAAAACTAAATTTATGAACCATAATTTAGTACTCCATTTTTTTGTGGAGAAAAGCCAGATGGCAGGTCTATGTGAAGTCAGCCAAAACGCAAACCTTTCATTTTTGGGGGGAGAAAAAAAAAGTCATAAGCAATTCAAAAGCAGGGCTTTAACAGCATCCTTATTATTTAATTAGGAATAACTGACTTAAGAACAACATTAATCAAACTCATTTCAGTTCATGGGCCACATGCGCTCAGCCCAATTTGATCACAAGTGGTTGGAAATATTGCATAATAATCCATTTGTGCTATTTTTAGAGTAAAGAAGAGCAAGTACATTCTGAAAATGCTCACATTTAATAAACCATCCATTTACAAACCGGATGACAAAGCACCTGGAAGAAACACAGTCTGATGTAACTACAAAGAAACATCATAATTCAGAGACACACACTGGCCCAGCTCCTTAGTTTAACCACCTTAATAGAGTGTCATATGACAGATCATGGGTAATGTCCTAGTTTGGGCCTCTTACTTGTAATAAACTGTCATCAGTCCAGCTGGTTAAAAGTTTCAGTTAGCATACATAAAATAAAGTGAAAACACATTGCACCTAAATCAAAACTAAATTAAATTGCATTTTAAAAAATTAATTACATTTTATGCCACAAATAAATATTTGTGTTCATCTATTTGGTCAAATTTTCAACACAACTTTGGTAAAAGTGTTTACTGAAAATATAATGTCTACATTACTGTAGACAAGCATAGCAAAATAAAGCAAATATATAATAATTTTTTTTAAAAACCCACTGAAATAAAAATTATTATATATGAATTATATATGAAAATTACTTGTAGTAAAAATATGAAAAATTACCAAATTTGTTTTACAAAAAACTAACAAACAAAGTACAACCTGTAATATAATGCTTCTTAGTACAAAGTGCAGTTAAGTAAAAGGTCCAGTCACACTGGCAATCACGTTTTAGCTCATCCGCCTCATGATCCATCAGAATTCACATATTATTGTAATTAGTGAAGTACAGAAACAGAGTGATGAGCTTTGGTTGGTTGTTGGTTGTATTGCACAAAATAATGGGATCCATTAAAATCCATTGAGTAGTTAAGCAACACTAAGAGCAGAAGAGCTTCTTTTGAAAACTGGAAGGTCCCTGCAAAATAACCAATATGACTGTGCCACTGAGCAAATTTTGGGCAAAGACCTATTAGGGGATAACGTGCACAAGTTTCACTAAAATCTGACCAACATTTAGGAGGAGCAGTAATTCCTGTGAACTGAAGGGAGACAAATGAATATGTAAATGGTGGTCCTTAAGCCGGAGATGCTTAAAAAAAAAAAAAAAAAAAAAAAGGTACTCCACACTTTGCAAAGTCATCCAGTGGGCCTGATTGGACCTTTTGATTTATGTTTGACAGACCCGGTCTGAATGATTGAGTTCACACTTTCTTGGTTGTGTGAGGACGAGTTGCTCATACTCAGAAACTTCCCTCATACCCACTCATTGGTTGAGACATGTCGGTGGCCACATAAAACCACATGGAGCCCACACATGCATGTGTTTACATATATGCATGTATGTATGCAAAAATATTCAAGTATATGTAAGCACTTTTCACTAGTATCTTGGTTGTTTTTACAGTTATAACGTACACAGGAATTAGTGACAAATACTAAGGTTTCGAAGTATACTAATTTCCAAACTTGCAACAGCATCCCTACTCCTCATATGAAATACACAAATTCCTCACGCATTTGCTTTTCTGCATAAGGCAGAATTGTCACAAATGGAGCGCAGATTATCATTTCATGTGGTGCTGAAAACGACCAATAATAAGCCACTTGACACACAAGTCAGACGCCACCAATTTTTCTTCCGCTTAAAACAAACTAACCTCGTTCAAACCGAGGCGTGCGTGTTGCGCTAACTTTCAGAAGAAGCCAGGGTACATTCTTTAGAACAAGTGTGAAAAGAACAGGCCATCACCCTGCTGCGTAGTTTTCTGGCATACTGAAGCTCCTCACAGAGGTGATTGTGTGTCTGTGGAAGAGAAGTGAGAGAGTGTAGGAGGGTGGAAGGTGGGAGTGTGTACAGCGTCCATGTATTGTTTGTAAATCACCCTACTGGCAAAAGGGACACTTGGCTCTATAGCAGCCAGTCCACCCAGGGATACAAAGCAAGCTCTGGTGGGAGGTGGAGAGGAGGGAAGAGTGAGAGGTAATTCTATATGTGCATGTATGCATGTATGTGAGAGGACAGTGTGTTAGAGCGATGGAGACAGCATCTATTAGAGACACTCAGAAAGGACGGCAGGGGAGAATGAGCAGACGAGCGAGAAGGACGAGAGGGGAGGGAATCTTGCAAATAGGGGTGGTGGGTGGTGGTGGTGGGGGGGGGGGGGGGGGGTGTCTTTTTTATATGGTGGTATTGGTTTGAAGGCTGTTTGGCAGAGGCGCCCAAGGCAGTGCTTGCTTGGATTTTAGCCTGTCACTTAGGACAGGGACACTAATCAGGATTGGTCCCGGTTCCTACCCCAGGAAAAGGGGGAGTACTTTCAGACCATTACTTAAGAAAAAAAAAAGAAAAAGGAGGAGAGAGGAGAGGAGCAAGAAAGAGGGAAGAACTGCTGTAGCACAGCAGGAAATGCTAACCGCTAACCTCATTTACATGCAGGTCCAGGGAGAATGGGGGGGAGGCTTATTCCGTTTCCAATCTCCATGTTAAATGCTGGCCAGGGCAGCTGATGGGAATGAGAGGCATTGTTCGCCCCATGCTGCTCTTCCCCCTCTCCATTACACCAATACCTGCCTCTCTTTCTTTGTGGTATTTTTTAAAAAAAAGAAAAAAAAAAAAAAAAAAAGGGGGTGGCACTGCTTTAATAATTTCAATCTCGACCTGAAATGCATATGAAGCTCACAAGGTTTGTATGTGGCTGTTTACTTTGTGCAGACTGTGTACTGCAACCAACCCTCATAGGTCTATCTGTTCTGTCATAACCAGGTTGTGACCCGAGGCTGCCGCATTCAAAGCCATCCTTCACCCACTGAGTCTGTTCTGTGGCATAATGATTGCTATGACAACCATCACTTAAAGCCACGGGTAGGTGGAGGAGAGATGTCAGCTTCTCGTCTACTCTTCTGATGATCTCATTTCTGGCTGGCAGGTACAACAAGGTCAAACCACTGAAACTGGAAAAGTGGCTGCTTGCTACATGCAAATGACAGAACCGACTTTCCAAACAATTACACTGCCCAGTCCAAAAATCAACGTGGGGCTACGCTGTGAGAACCACAAGGTAGGGGACATGGAAAAAAATAAAAACCACAAAAAAAACCAAAAGAAAACAAAAATAATAATATCGGGGAGTCAGAGAGAATGAGATGTTGAGGGAGGCACGGCTCTCTGGCCAGCTATGAGCACAAAGTCCGGCTGTGCGTGCCAAATGAGGTTTTAAAACGGTTTTTCTGGGAGGATTTGGGCTAATCTAGAAAACCTTCTGGAGGAAGTGCAAATACATCTGCCGCTGACCACTCCCCTGTAGAGTACGAGGGATTAATGGCATGGCAATCTGAACCAACATGGACCTCGGTCAAAACACTGGTGGGGTGTGGGAACATACGGGCAATTATGAGCTGAGCCATCTGATTCTGTCTTTTAGCTTCCCACATCCGACCGCTGGTAACTTGACTTGACTAATTTGTCCAGCTTAATTTGTTTCTACTTATGGTTTTGGCTTCTTTAAAAGAACCATAAGCCACTGGACTCTGCACTAAAAAAACATCCACTTATTTGCTAATCTCATTAGCATCGTAAGGGCAGAATCAAGTGAGCATGTGCCCTTGGTTAACAATGAAAGGCAAGATATTTGTTTTAATGCGCCAGAAGATGGAACAACTACAGCGCGTGTGCAAGGAGAAAGCTTCTCTGCAACATCGAATTAGTCAAGATGCTCACCTGCAAATGCAGCATCGTAAATAACCTCACGCCGCCCTGACAACGGCTTTCTCAGGAGATGACATCACATCAGTGATTTTAACTTCTCTGGATTTTTGTCCCACTGCCAAACACTTCCACTCCCCCTTTTAGAGGTGATATATTGTTTCCCTAGAGAGCTGTCACTGCCTTATGGTCTTACTATCCTGTGTCTGTGACAGACCCCTCCCCCTTCTTCTGTACTTTTAATCTTCCTATAAAACTGATCCTATGTCCCAAAAAGCTGTAAACACACAGCTGTTAGACCAGCTAGTTAAAGACATTAGCCCACGTCGTGCTCGTGCCTGCCCAAATGCGCAAAGACGAAACGCGTCCGTGCCAAATGGAGGGAGAGGGGTTAGCCTGGCTGGTGCGCTGAAGGCTAACTGAAGCCAGGCTGTGCTTCAGAATGTCTGTGTGTGTGTGTGTGCATTTGTGTGTGCGTACGAGGCCTCCTGCCCTCCTCTACCCACACAGGAAGTGAGGTCATCCCATAGCACTGTGCCATGCCGAGTGCACTAGGCAAGGGTGACAAAGATCAACGTGTTGGCCGGCCCACTAGCAAATATACGTACATTGAATTACAGAGTTTTAAAAGGTGGCTTTGTGGGTAATTAATGTGTAATATACATAAGCAGTAGGACGTGTATATAGACAGTTTAAAAAACAAAAAAAAGGGAGCAATAACCCAAGCAGAATCCACAGACGAAAAACAAAAATCAAGATGCCACCTTGTGCCAAAAATATTCCCAATTTGGTGCACTTGTTAATGATGTACCACATGCTCAAAAAATTCTTCACAGCCCGCAGGGGGTGGTCTTTCTTTTAAGACAATTGAGGAAGTTCTTTATCTCTCAACAACGCAATTTAAGTGTCTTTCTAGGAGTGAAACGTGAGACAGAGGCAAACAATAAATCACATCCCTGTTTAGAGCGGGCGTCTGGCACGACTAGCCAGCTTCGGCTCCCCAGACCACCACCACCACCTCCCTCCTCCACCGCCGCCTCCTCCTCCTCCTCTCCTCTCATGCTCTCCATCCCTCATGCCTGTTAAAGGCTTGTCCTGCAGGGCCTGGATGCACTTGTGTGGTACAACAACAGAGAAACCGCCCAAAGCTCTTAACAGCTCTTCCTCTCCACTTCCTCCCTCCCTCCATCTCCACTGCTGCTACCACCACCAGCTCCTCTCTCCCTCTCCACTCTGCTCTGTCTTTCCCAGCTGCACCGGCGAGCTGTTCCGTATGAACTGCTGCCAGCTGAAAGCCTGCTACTCCTGTGAGATTGCTATTACTCAGTGCAAGCAGGGCTCTGCGTAGCCAAAGGGCTGCTCTCCGAGCTGTAGATCTCCATGTTGTGACTTGTCAACACGGGAAAAATCGTTACCAAGGCTGAGGCACTTCCATTCCTCACAGAGGGGGTTCTGATTGCGACCAGGCAGACAGGCAGGTACTGTACTGAAGTATTAGGCTGACTACTGATTTTGTGCTGCAGAGGACTCTCTGCTCAGAGAAAGCACTTTGAAATGATTAGATAACACACATCTGAAAAAAAAAAAAACCTTTCCAAGTTGACCATTTCAGTGCAAGTTTTTTTTTCCTGTGTTACAATTTGAACTAAACTTTGCTACACTGTACCAAAATTTATTTTTAAGACAACTAACTTACCACAGGCTCGAACAGTAAGCTTTTTAATGCTTCTTCACCATGACTGGCCAAATGCATTCCTTTACTATTTATTAAACAGTCTTTATATTTCTATGAGCAGCATGCCTCTCTGTCAGTTCTTCTGCTAAAAACGTCGCTGAATCGTATTAAACCAGCTGGGGGAGACCCAAAGCGTGATTGGGTGTGTACCACATGGGCACAAAAACCGTCAGGCAGCCAAGTCCCCAGTTCGATTCCCAGCCAGCTGGATCTTTACTACAAGTCGTTAACCCGCTCTTTCCCCCCAGGCTTCCTGTCTCTCTCCATCACTCAAATTGAGAAAAAAAAAAAAAGGCACAGGACTTTCTCCTTTCTCACACATATTTAATAAAGAGGGAAAAAAAGGATAATATTGATTCCATCTTCAAAAACTCTAATATCTTATAATCTCCTATAACGCAGGCCAAGACTGCATGTTAATGCATTACAAAAAAACCCAAAAAAAACTCTCCAAGTTTGGGGAGCTTTTTCTTTTTCTAAATCAAAAGAAAAATCACATCTTTTTTCTGCACAAATACAGTGAATCTCACCATCTAAAATAAAAACGGCATTACTGACGATGTTCCAGTCACACTAGTATGTGTATATGATGCTTTATCATTGTAGCCCAGCAAGAGCTTTGGTCCTGTGCTTGAAGTCCAAGTGCAAATCATCCTGTATTTAGAACCTTTAGCATTTGGTACTGTTATAGCCCTTCTCAGTATGCAAGAGACCAACTCGCATGATTCTCCTCCATTAATTAAAAAAAAAAGAAAAAAATGCACACAGACGCTTGGGTCGTGAAACCTCAAAAGACTTGGCGAGGTAATATAACAATCTGCATAACTTGTGTGAGTGTGTCTAGACACAAAAGGATTATGTCTGGCCCACCACTTGTCATTGTGTGGTGCTTTAGCTATGAATCCACAAAGATCCAAGCAGGCCTTGTAGTTTTGGTTTGACTAGCACGCTGTGGTTTAGGTAACCGTAAGTGCACGCAGTCTTCCAAGAAAACAGATTTCTTTCGTAAACATGTCAAATTATCACCAGAAATCTCAGCACAATTGTGCATCTTCGGTCCCAACACACACAAAAAAATGAATTTCAGTGATGTTGTGTGTCTTGATGTCGCTTTAGCCCAGACTTGTATTTACTGCAAAAAGAAGTCATAGGAAATCAAGGCTCGTTGTTTTGTGTCTCAAAGTATTGCATTTCTGATTTCTGGATTTGTGATAAAATCCAATTAAAGTGAAAAGAAACTGAATTAACGACAAAAAAAAGAAGAAAAAATCTCCATTGTGCTTTACCAACGTGGCACTGACCAACATACTTGACCCCGAGTGTTAAGAGTTTTCAACTGACATGCCTGCATTCAAATGTTCTCGAGTGACAAACATAACCAAAACCTAACGGAGACATAATACCAAAAAAAACCCACTCAGTTAATAATGTAAGGTATTAGCCTGGTTGTGTAAAGAGCGGTTAGCATTTCAAATGATGCCTTCAACAGGATGTGAAACAGAATTTTCAAAGCACGTTCATTTCACATTATTTTCAAGTAACAGATCCACACAGAGTTTTGCTTCTTAAGAAATGTTTTTTTTTTCCTTTTCTTTTTTTGCAGTCTGTGTGCTTTGCGCCAATTGTCTGAAGCAGCAAATAAGGTTAACATTTGGTATAAATATTGATCCTCACCCTGAGGCTTAGTTACTTCTTTGAAACCAGGCCCATTAAACCTTGCCCAAACTCGCATCACTCTCAGTGTTTTTCTGTTACTATTAAGTGAAACACAAAAGGCAGAGTCCAGCTTTTTCACTGAACGTGAATGCTCACAAAAAAGAAGAAGAAGAAGAAGAAGAAAAAGAAGCAGGTTTCTCTTCTTTCAAAGACAGTATACAGCGAGAGAGGTGTCCGCCACCTTTCCCCTGCCCTATAATTCATTTCTAAGTTAAAGGCTGTGTATCA
Organism: Oreochromis niloticus; assembly: GCF_001858045.2. Taxonomy (NCBI): domain Eukaryota; kingdom Metazoa; phylum Chordata; class Actinopteri; order Cichliformes; family Cichlidae; genus Oreochromis; species Oreochromis niloticus. The sequence goes on along the minus strand of NC_031971.2, from coordinate 16,307,689 downwards.
TTACTCGCTTGAGCTCTACTCGCCCGATGCCGCCAGTGCACCCAAGCCTCATCAACTTGAGGGGCAGCAGTGGTGATGTTAGGGTGTGTGTGTGTGTGTTGGGGAGGGGGTGTTCTTGGCAGAAATTCCCCCACAAATTTTATGCCAAGAGCGAAATGGAAACCTCCTCTCATTTTCCTTTCCCCTTAATCCAATGTTTTCAAGCCCCAGCCCCACCAAGGTCATTATAATCATAGCAAGTGGAAGGTAGCCAGTGACCCGCCATTACAGTAAGCTCCAGAGCCACCCAGTCAGTCAGCTATTGGCTGACAAAGACAAGCAGAATTAGGTCTAGAAATGTCCAACGCAACTCCATTTCAGCTGAAGATAACCAGGGGCGGACGGAGAAGGCTCCTCCCCGGTAGCTGAGGACGGTGCTTTTTGTGATGTGGCTCTTCTTGATTGTTTGAGAAGCGCGAGGTGGTGCGGAGTGGGTGATCTGAGCAAAGCGGAAGCTCTGATATGGACATTTTGGGGACAGAAGGTGGCAAAACGCTGCTTCCAACATTTTTGAATGCACAAAGTCACATGCAAAATATCCAAACTTTTACGCATTTTAACCTAACTTTGAAGCGCAAATAATAAGGCAGCAAAATTACACACAAACACACACAATAACACACCACAAGGTCATAAAGAATGGCTGTTTTCATTGTGGCACCAAAGGTCATGTTTACTTGTCAGAGTGAAGGCGCCATACTGTACTGTGACCTCCATAGCCAGCTTATGTACCCACACACACACACATACACACACAAGAGGTTGTGTGTTCACTTTCATAACACTTTCACATGTGTGTGCCATGCACACGCACTTAAAGAATAGTCTCCACTCACAAGCTGTGCCACAGACAATAGGACAGTGCACACTGGGCAGCACAGCCCATATATCTGGGTCTGTGCTAAGATAAAGCACCTCCAGCATTAAAGCCAGTGTATTAGCTTGCCCTTTTTCACCACAGATGAAGAGATTTGAAGCTCGATATTGTGCTCGTTGGCTGGCACACCACCAGGGTGTTGTTGGCTGAATAATGAAAAACACACAGACTGACAGCGAATGGCATGGGGTGACACTTCCATTCTAGAGTGGGAAGATCCAAAACAAAGCGCAAAAAGCTTCTGACAAATTCATACTTTTCTGTGACAGTTTGTTGACTGAGGAGGGAAACAACTCCTAAATCAGAAAAAAAAGAAGCTTTCATTTAGAGCCAGGAACAGGCACAGCAGTGCTCCAGTACAGTGCCTACACGGGAGCGCATGGTTTCAGATACGTGGGTGAAGAGTATTTTTGTTGCAGGCCAATTACGAAGCGGCTTAATTGAAAGGTTGATGTGCTCTAAAAGAGAGAAAATACTGGGACTTCTTGTGTTGCTGATCCAGACTATACATAATCACACTGTGCCAAACACAGCTTTTATCACAAAACCGTGTGCACCTTCTGAAAACACCAGTTGTCTTAAATCACAAATCTTAAGCAACCCCTCTCATTCCCCTCTGCTTGGATCTTATATTTTAATCAGCTCACCGCTCGTCTGATAGAACGGTTCATTTCGATTCACGCGCTATGCCAAATATTTACATTTTAAACTAACAAACTCCATCCAGTGCCTTTACCTTGCTGCTTCTTTCGAAGTCTAGAATGCAAAAACTGAGATGGTTTAATAGATATTCAAGTGCTGCTGCCCTCCTGCTTGCCCCCCCCCACACACACACACACACAAAAAATACAATTTATTTGAATATATATCACAAAGTGAGTCACTCCACCTGAACAGGACTACAGACGTGTTCTTATTTCCAGGAAAAGCAGAGTATAAGCTCGTAGGAGTACAGTGGGCTGTACAGTAGAAACCCCCCACCCCCAATCTGAAACCTTTCTTAAAGAGAGAATGGCAGAGCAAACTGATGAATACACCTCACGTGTGAAATTATTGTGCCACTGCTTGCATTTCAGAGTTACGGCGAGCGCTCGACACACGTCATGACACAAAAGACTTTGGCAAAACAGATGCCTTTGCACAACTGCCATTAAAGACCCCCCCCCCCCCGGATGTGTAGTGATAGTACGCAGGCTGAAGCGGATTCTTATCATTTAAACGTCGTGACCCTGCTCTGCGCGGTTCATCCATGTGACTTACACACTCCTTATGCAGCACATCAGCGAGGACTCGCTGTCAGTCAAGTCAGGAGCACACACACACACACACACACACACACACACACAGTCCCTGCACCCACTGTCACCTCGTCTCCACCTCTATGCCTCCCAGCCAACCGCTGCAATTTCCCCAAGTTCAACCCTAGGTCAAACACCTGAACAGTAGATCAGTTAATATTAACAGTGGAGAAAAGGAAAATGGGATCTGTGCTGGTTAGGCCGAGCAGCTCCCCGGATCTGACATTTAAGAAATGATGATGATGAAGAAGAAGAAGACAGTGCCACAAAGACAAATGCATCAAGCCACTGTTGATGTAAACATGAATCACTCAGTTATTCATTACATTTACATACTAATATGACTAATTGTGCTCTTTTGCTTACGCACGTCTTGGGCAGGAATGATTAAGAGCAGACTAAATGCCACTCTTGGATAAACCCTTTAATAATAGTTGTCATCGGCCACGCTAACGTCTCCAGCAATCCTCTAGTGGCCAGAGCGTGTCACTGCAGCTTTTCATTATCTGGACTGATAAAAGGCACAATACGAACATCCAAGACACGGTAGGGTCAAACACACAAAAGTAAAAAGAAAAAAAAAAACGAGCTCCTTCCCAATTCAGCTTCAGCACGGGATTCTCTGATGGGCTTTCTGCGGCGTTTACACAGCGTTGCCGTGAGAAACGTAGTAAAGAAGCACAAGTGTCGTTTCCTTTTTCTAACCGCGTTATTGATCGTAGTCTGTCTGCAATGAATGGCTGCAAAAGGGAAGGGGGGAAAAACCCTGAACTTCAGGTGACCGACCATGGCTCTGACACAGCCTGCATGCAGACTGGGAGGAGTAGGGGGGGGGGGAGAAAAAATTGCATTGCCTCGGAAAGAAAAAAAGAAAAGAGAAATTAACCTTACTTTAAAAAATAAAAATAAAAAAGTCGATGACAAACAAGCGAGAAGAATTTTCGTCTCTACGACTCGGGAGCCGCAAAAAACTATGAGGCGAAAGTTGGACGTTTATTGCCGACGAAATGAAGTTTACCGAGCGTTGCTAGATAGCGCTATTGCTAACTAGGAACACTGGAGTACGGGTAGCCAGAGTCTGGCTCGTCTGATCCGACTGACCCTTCATTTTATTGCGGCCAGACTCCCAGATCCTCCCCTTTCTATCCGAAAAGCGACCTAGCGGAGGCGAACGCATTACCGAAAACGCTCGGCCGTTATCGCCCCACACGCACACACAACCAACACATATGCCAACTGACCGCAACCTTTAGCGGAACCGGACCTTTATCGATTATACCCTTATTAAAGCCACGTATCATTTATCCACTCACTGCCTAGGCTAACGTTACCCATCGCCAACAACATGGCTGCCTCGCTCGGACCTAAAAAGGGGAGAAATAACCTACGCCGAGTCTTTTGTCTGTTTCACCTCTTTAACCCTAAACTACTGCGCAAAACACACGGAGAGCCGTTAAAATTGCACAAAACGAGCGAACGACTTACGTGAAGGCAGGCGCTTGGGTTGCTCCTGCTTCCTCCTTGGCATTTTCCCCCGTTTTTAATCACATTCTCGTCCTTGTTTAGGGATAAGAAGAAAAAAGGTTTTTCCCATTGAGACTGGAGGCGCCAGTGATGGCAGGGACTTGGTCGTGCACCTGGCTTTGCTCGGTTTAAAGTGTATTGTTGGGGGAATGGGAACACACAGGCGGAGGAGGTGCCGCTGTTGTTGTTGCCGTGTCTTGACTATGGCTGCTCTCGGTGCAAGTGTGTCTCCGAGCCCCTAACTAACACTAATGCAGGGATCAAAGGGCAGCAACAGCAGAGCAGGCAGACACGCGCGCGCACGCACACACACACATACACACACGCGCGCGCTCTCTCTCTCGCTCACACAGGCGCTCACACGCGCTCTCTCTCTCTCACATACACACTCACTCACTCACTCAAACGCACACTTGCGCGCACGTACACATCGGAGGAGCTCGCCCCCGAGAGCAGCGTACGGACAAGGTGCCCCCAAGCTTTCAGAGTGTATTACTGAACAGAAAATATATTTGAGAAAGCAGGGACATAATTCGGCGGAGAGAGCATATTGATGGAGTCGGGTTGCATTAAAGGGAGTCAGAGCAATTTCCTTCCCACAAAAACAAAACAAACAAACAAAAAAACATTATACATAAATAAATAAATATATTTATATATGTATAGAAATAAAAAACAGCGTGACGATAATTTATGCGGTGCATGCAAACATGAATGCACATCTTAGCTCTGACCTGCTGGTGGAACTCGCTAAATCCGGGGCGATATTTAACATTAAATTCAGCGCTCCGTGGATAAATTTTCACTAAAACCCTAATCCAAATATATATATATATATATATATACATATATATATAATAAAATAAAATAATCCTTATCACGATTAATATTAGCCCTCAATTTGCGTCACGGTAAAAGTTAAACACTGGAAATAAATAATAGGGGGCTCGTGGTGAGTACGACTAGATGCAATGCAATCTTTTTTTTTCTTTTTTTTAAATTTAATTTCAACATAATTTGCAATGTGTATGAAAAGTGCATAAAGAAGAATACAGTCAGGTTTCACACATGTCAAACTTCATGTAAAAAAACGGCCTGCAGAGTTATTCCTGGAGTTTGTCTATAATAAGAACAGTTTTTAAAAAGAGTACATTTGTGTGGAAACCTGTATTAAATCAGGTGGGGGGGGAAAAACAAGTGTCGGTGTCAGAAAAATGTCCAACAGTTATCCAACCCAATGTAGTCATCTCCCCATCAAAGTTGAGAGAGAGCAAAACTGGCCAGAGCTGAATCCTCCTCCCTCTCAGCTGGGTGTTGGGGCTTTTTCACAGCGCAGGCTGTCCCCCACTCCCTGCTGTTGGACTCCTCCAGGCTGTGTTCTGTTGGCCTGCCGCGTTCTTTCACACCTCGGCCGTGTGTGAGCAGAGCTGTGTCTTCATCCCTCCATCCTTCCATTCTCCAGTCCTCCTCCTGCCATGCCTTCCACCCACCCCCAGCGGAGGCGCAGGAGGCTCGTTACCGTGGCAATTAGTGAAAAGCCCAAATTAGCCCTCTTGGCTGTCCACAGGTGACAAAGACACTTTGCATTTCTGCTAATTAGGAAACAGAACAACATGATTAAATGGGGCCTATCAGGAGGAGAGTGGACAAACATGTTCCACAAATAGCAAAAGAGCGATTTTATATTGCATCTCCTGCATGAAATGATTAAGACACTCCATTAGGTTTTTTTTTTTCATTTGTGGAGAGGATAATGTTGGGTTGTGATGCTGAATATTACAATGATTTATATTAAAATTTTAATAGAGTCGTCCCAGTGTGTTTGTGCGTGTGTAAACAGCTGTTTCTCACGTGCACATGCAGATGGACAAAGGTTCTCCAGGCAGAAAGCACGTGAGCTGGGAAACAAAAGAGGTTCAAATCGTTTAGGTTTCTTTCTGCTTGCAGCTTGTTTTTTTTCTCTACAGCATAAAATATGCAAAAGACAAGACCTCTAGATGGTTTCTTGCACTACATCAGAAAGAAACTCTTAGTTTAGGCACTAAAAGATAAACGTGTAGAGCGTTCACTGTGGACAGAGTCATCGAGCTAACAGGCCTTATCACAGATGACTTTACTGTATTTACTTTCCGATCAGCTTCCATGCATATACTCCTGCAGAGCGAGCTACTTTTGATCACACCATCAGTGATGTGGTTTGCAGTTTTTCGATGAAATCTCAGATAAATGTGCGTTTCTTCTTGCTGGAGACAGTTTTCTTGTTTGCACATTTGCGGACTAACAGCGGCACTGCAGTTCTCTCCTTTAAGCCGTCGCGTGTCTTGCTCCTGTGCAAAATCTTGGTCTGCTTGTCCACCCTTAGCTTATTACACCACATTAGTGATCCTTAATGATAGCAAACTGTATGTTATATCACACTCACTTTACAAGGCTGACTTCTTCAAGGCACAAAGAATATCTTTTGCATTAGCCGCCATCATTTCCACTAAGCATTTACATAAACAGCAGACCAGTCAAATAGGATACTAGTGTTTGTCTTAGTGGAGCTTTTTTTTGTTCCCCATTGAGTTTGGTCACCATGGGGAGGTCACAGCCTGTTCTCTGACCCTGACAATGCCAGGCAGCTGAGGTAATGCGATCAACAGGGCAGCCTGCTGATAGTAGCCATGGCAACAATGACATGACCTCACTCACGGTTGAACCTAAAGGTCGTTCCTCATTGCTCAAGGGAGGAATGCTCCAACTATTTTGCTGGTGACAGCCTCTGAAAACTTCTCACATGACCCTGGTGGAACACATGTGCAGCGCGTGTGTATTCGTGCATGCACTAATTACATCGTAAGGGCCGTGTGTTTGTGTCTGCTTTGTTAACTAATGCGCAGTACATCCGAGGTCAATTACAATTTCTTTGTTTCACTTCCCAGTAGCTGGTTTAGGTTTCAGGCCTCTGATGAAAGCTCGTATTGTCATGTGGCATTATTACTACTTATTAAAATGCTTCCCTATAGTGGCACAACAGTTAGTGGGGGCTAAATGAGTTTCAGGTGCTTCAGTGGAGCATGGAGCAGATTGGAAAGAAATGAGCTCGCTTGCTTGTGTACCTTGGGGGTAAACTGAGCATCCATCCACTTTCTTCTTCTCCTCCTCTGTCGCTTTCCCTCCCTCCCTCTCCTCAATCCTCTCAGGCCCCATCCTGCGCGGGCTGGGCTGGGCTGGTTGGGCCAACGCTAGGCTCAGCCAGTCAGATGTTGCCCTGGGGTAAACAGCAACATCTGTCCCCTGCCCAGCCATGACTGTCGCTGAGTGATAAATCCTTGGGTGGCTCGTGCCAGCGCTGTCCGGTGTGCCACCTGTCCCCCCTTCCTCCTACACAACATCCACAACCCAGCCCCTACAAACACATATACACACACACACTTCACCCTATTTACACTTATCCGCCTTCATCCTGACAGTGTGACAGAAGCAGGTGGTTCACTCCCTTTTTGCCCTCTGGCCTTCTATGCTCTCGTCCTCGGTTGGCACATTTATGCAGGGTGCGAGCAGGGTTGTCGCCTCTAGCAAATACCAATGGAGAACTCCCTACACCAGGTTTTTCAGCAGCGGGTCTCCTGGAGCCTGTAGGAGTTGCTTCTCTGAATCAAGAATAAAAGTGTGAGGATCAGATAAACAAACTTTTACAAAGGTCAATAAAATGTTCAGTGAAAAAAAGGGGAAGCATCACAAAGTGCTGGAAATTTAAGAGTATGTGACTCAAATGACAATAATTTCAACTTATTTAAGGATTTCCAAGCTCCAACCCAGCTGACCTTGCAAACTGAGCTGCCAGACAAAAGAATGCACACATACAACTTTTACTTATACTTTCTCTCTCTGTGTGTGCTCGTGTGTGTGTGTGCTTTTAAGTGTGTGTGTGTGTGGCACGTCTCCTGCTACTGCTTCCTCTCTCTTTCCCCTCAGCTACTGTTAGTGTGACAGAGGCAGGTGGCCAACTTCCTCCCCTTTGACCTTCAACAGTTTCCCCACAGTAAGGAGACAGTGCAAACACACGCATGCACACACATTTCCACAGACACACATATACAGAGGAGGAGCCTAGGTTGCCCTGGGTGAACTGGGGCAGAGGTCTTGCAAAAAGCCCTGGAGGGAAGCGAAAGGTCCTTCGACTCAGGGCCGAGAGTTATTTTAGCGCCAAACCTGACAGGGCTGAATGATCATCGCCACGGTGACAAAACCTCAGTGAATATGCACATCAGAGAAACGGAAAGATGCGAAAACTTATGGTTATGAAAAATGAAAGAAATCATATACGAGCTTATTCATGACACACCCTTTGCAAACACTGGTCTACAAAAACTGTAGTGCTCTTTTTATCATTTCAAAGCTTTGCATACTGAATAACGGCACTTTTAAAAAAAAGAGAAACTCACACAGCATTAGGACAGTAAAACTCTCTGCCACCTGCCTCTAAATCACTTTTACTCCTGAGGCTGGGTGAGCAAAAATAATTACAAAGAGTATTATGAACTGCTTTTCATTTGTCCACCTCTCTGCGCTTGGCTTGCCTGGCTATCTTTTTTTTGTTTTACAATATGTCTGGACTTATCTTGTAAAAAGCCAGTGTTATTTTAGTAATTATTTAAAAAATAATAATATCGAGTGATCATTTCAAGGCTCAAATATTTCCTTTGAGCTTTTACTTCGGGCTTGTGTGTGCACTATTTGCATGTTTGTTTTTTGCCTCCATGTATGTGTAAGAGGACCCCTGCTGATTAATGTCACTTCGCATTGTAATGGAGCGTGCTGAACATGTTCGGATATCTGTAATGCGTTACCAGTCTCAGCTTGATTTTATTGCCATGGTCTAATAGGATATTGCCACTATCACAATTTGGATTAACTTCCATATCACTGCTGTTAAACCAAGTGAGGTTTCCGTGTGTGCATACACACAAATAATAGAGAAGGGGTGGTGGGAGGGGTGTCTGTCAGGGTGGGCTTCTGTGGTCGATTAGTTTCGCATTCAGCACCTCCTTCATAATGTATCTATCTGGTCTTGTCACCACAATACTTCTCATTTGCTGTCAGTGATTCTGGGAGAAATGGGGAGATATTTTTCACCCTTTACCAAAAATAATGCACTGTCTAAATTAGCTATGAGGGGTTGCTGGACCAGCAGTTGGGCTTTTTTTTTTGTTGCCAGTTTTATGTGACTGCCTTGCCTCTGATACACAATCATTAATACGCAGACACACGCAGGTATAATGCAAGCCAGTAAGGAGGTCTGGCATGCTTTTGTACAAGCAGGGAGCTATATGCAGAGGAGGCTGCCCTTGCTCTGTGAGTCCTTTGTCTTCCTGCATCCCCAGGCTCCACCTCTCTCTCAGCCAGCCCTCCAATGGGAGAGCCTTCAGGTGTTGACCTTATCGGGTGCAGGTCAAAGCCAGGTCAGGGATCTGTTGCTAGGCTACCATCAGATAAGTGGCTAGGGTAGGCAACAGTGGGCAGCGCTGTCATTCAGGGCTTGTCATGTAATCTTGTTCATTTGCAGACAATTGTCTGGACGTCAGAAAGGCTATCTGGCCCATAATGTTGTAATGAAACACATTAAAATATTAAAACCAGCCATGCTGAGCATTGGCAGCTCCACTTGGCACATGGCTTTTTTTTACAGTCATGCCAACTGTCATGCAGTAACATGAACCCCCGAAATACGCTTGTGTGGTGGGCTGTGTTGAAATGTTAGAGATGTAGAGGATCGAGTGGTATTTACTTGGTTTTTGATTTGAAAGTATCTGCTTTACAGACTTTTGCCCAACTTAATTTAACAAATAAACACATCCATTATGCAGACATACTGCTATGTATCTAGGGGATAATCTATTTTAAATTAGGTCTAAATAATGCATAAAAATGATAGCACTTTTTAATTTATGAACTTCATTAAATAAAACTTTCTCTTGGTTAATAATAAACTTTATATTCCCACCAGTGTGTGTACATATGTGTGCATTTTCCTCCAAATATTGTACATATAAATGGATTATGACTGGATCATGACTCATGGCTCATATAGGGGTACAGGTGGGAAGGCATCTTCCTGTTTGCTAACCTACAACCTTTAAATAGTGTCCATAGAGAGATACACAGTGCTCTGTCTGAACGACGAATGCGAGAGCAGAAAGGGGGAGGCAAATGAGAGAAAGAAAGAGAGAAAGAGAGGGAGAGAGAGATAGTTGTTGCATCTTCACACAAACATGGTCTGTTCTCCCACTCTGCCATTCTGCCACCTGGACCGAGCTATGTGGGAGACTGCGCCACACAGTGATGAACGACACCAAACAGAACAATTTCTGTTCACACTGTGGGTCATATGGCGTAAGACGGGTTGACACAGCGTCTGTGTCACATAACAGGTTCCTCTTTGGCGACACCTGCATTTTGTCAATGTCAGCCACCCGGCCGTTCAGGTTAACTGTCGAGTCTAAGAGGAAGTGGCCTTCCAGAGGCCGAGTGAGGACCTCAGACAGTTACACATAAAGACACATAGATAAGGCACGTGGCAATTTATCCATGCCAGTCCTCGTACTGTAGCTCCAACATGGGATCTCGTCTGTTAGATTGGCGCATTGTGAAAAGAGGTTCTCAGTGTCTGGGCGCTTGCCAGCTGACATTCCACGAAGACAAATTGAGAGAGAGGCTCCGGCAGATTTATCGGGCCATTGGCTCGCCTCAGGAATTCTCTTGTAACATGGCACTCCTGTGAAAGGGATAAAGAAATTAGTGTAAAACAGCCCCCCACCACCCTACCCCCGCCCCTACCCTCTCCAACAGCACCCGTTTAGATATCCAGTGCTAGCTTGTAAACCTCTAACACACACACACAGACACACACACACACACACACACACACACACACACACACACACACCATTCCTTTTTTTATATATAAAAGTGGATGGATGCAAGATGGATGGGTCCTCTTATTTCTATGAATATTCAAGAGGGTGGGCAAAAGAACACTGCTGTATTCTGGCTGTTGAGTCACAGGTCCTCAGTGGCAGGAAGCACTGCTGGTCAAATGACAGAGAGAGGGAGAGACAGAGTCAGGGAGAGAGGGATGGAGGAGAGATAGAGATATGCGTGTGTGTGGGATTTGAAAGGAACTGCTTCTGGCTGTCTTGGATATTTATTCCTTTCTAACGCAATGGGGTGTTTGGAGATCCAGGCCAGCTATGTTCTTAATGCTACAGCGAGGACTGGGAGCATTCTCCTGCACTTGCCTGAGTCTGGTGTGTGGATGCGAGAACACATCCTCAGACCAAACCTTTTGTTGATAGAGGGAAATCTGTTTTGGGACCTGATTTATAATACGATCGTTAATAAACTGCAAGTTAATAGGTAATCCTTGCACTTCATCAGCAATGCGCAGGGTTGTGAGCAGGTGCAGTTTATCCCACACTATGATCTTATCCTAAACCCAATCAATTAGCTTTGAATTCAGTTCAGTTTCATTTATATCAAACCACATCACAACAACAGTTGTCTTAAGGTGCTTTATATTGTGAGGTATGGACCCTACAATAATACAGAGAAGACAGAGAAAAATCCCAACGGTCAGATGACCTCTTATGAGCAAGCACTTTAGTGATGGTGGGAAGGAAAAACTCCATTTTAACAGGAAGAAACCTCAGACAAAACCAGGCTCATGGAGGGTTAGGTGGTTAGACTGGTTAGGTGTGAGGGGAGGAAGACAGGATAAAAACACGCTGTGGAAGAGAGCCACACGAATCCTTTAAATATCATAAATATCAGCTTTCAGCTTTGATGCCTATTACAAAGATGCACTACACACTATTCATTAACCATCTGCCAGATTTTACAAGAAAAAAATGTACAATAAGCAGTTATTGCCTATAGATGATTTAGAACCAGCTATTAACGAATCAGTAAATATTATTAATTATCTTTCATTTTCTGCTAACTTAAAATAACAGCAACTACATTTAATTAACTATCTACATGATGGTGACTATTTGCAAACTGGGAAAAATGAACATAGAAAGTGTGGCCTTATTTTTTTTTTTTTTTAATATTCATGCAACCCTGCACCATATTCATCATCAAATAACAAGGATTAATCATTAATTACTTGCACAAGCATCACTGTTGGAAAACTGCTTCCCGCTTTTGCATACAATAGAGCTCTAATGCCATCGCCCATATCATTTGTCAGCATCTAGAGGTTATCTGCCAAGTTGATGAACAGAGAGATTGGCTATGAAACACAAGGTGTGACAGTATGGCAATATGTTATAGTATGCAGGCAGGGCTCATCAGGAAAGAGAGGACGAGCGGCTTTGTTCCAAATGTCACAATGCATATTTATGGGTGCACTGGAGTGGCTCCTTGTATAAGCACCATTCACCATCTATCAAGCAAAACCACTACAGTGTCCCTTTGGCAACTTGGTAGCATAGCGCTGCGTGCTAAGTGATCAAACTGGCCAATCTTGCTGTGAAAATGGTCATTCGGGGAAATGAAGTACACTGAGCTTAACAAAGTGCAATTATTGGCCAGTTCAGACAATTATTTTCATGACAGGGTGCTTTTTGGCAAACTTATCCAACTTGCTATACTGTGAAAAATAAAATATATATATTTTTTCCATCCCTGATGTGGAACAGCTTTGAAATGCATTCCCTCCTTTCCCCAGATTGAGATATAAAAGGGAAACGGCAACATGGGAGAATGTCAGACAGAATGACAGACAGACAGCCAGATACAAGCCCACAGCATAAGCTCCACTGAGCTCTCTTTCCACTAAGGAGGATCTCAGGAGAGTTGTGTGTTGGCTGGCTGTGCTCGGGCCATACAGCACAGGATGGGCAGTCTGACTGTCTGGCTACAGTGACACTCCTTGGGGAAAGAACATGGCTCCGGGGCTGTAGCTGATTTGAGATGGTCTCAGGACTAAACCCTGGGGGACATCAACCAGGCAGAATTGGTTCTCTGAAGCTCTCTTTTCAGATTTTTGCAAGCAGTGGAGCTCGGTGGCTGTGGAATGACGGGAACAAGAACAGGGCTTTCATCTTGACTGTGAGCAGCTCAGTGGGTTTCCTCCAAATTACAGGGAGTGATTACATCCCACCTAGCCTGCCTTGTGCCACCCCCTTCTCTAAGCATGGGGCCCCCAGGCCAGCCAACCTCTGTCAACTGTCAGCGCTCACAGCTGAGTCATTAAGTGGAAGTTGAGCGACGTGTCACGGGCAAGAAAATAATAAGGAGCAAAACTCAAAGCACAGGGACACTCCTATCGCTTCTGTGGCCAATTTACCGATGCATATAAATGTAAATTCTTCAGCACTTCCCTGCTACAGCGAAGGGATTCAGAGCTCTGTTTTGTGGGTGTGCAGTAAATGTGATGATTTGATCAACTGTTTCGGTAAGCGGCCGCGCTGTTGTACAGTTAAAAGAACAGAGGGCAGGCAAGATGTTTAAGCAAGTCAACCATTTAAAGGAACCCTAGGTGCTACAAAAGTAATAGATACAAGCGTCAAGACATGCAACTGAGTTGTCCTGGTCGCCTTTTAAAGGAAGAAAAAGGTTTCCTATCACTTCCAGGCTATTACCTCCATACAGTTTGGGATTACAGAGAAGCTAGAGAAGGGATACTTGGTCTACCAATCTGTTTTTTTATTTGAAAAGTCCCCCAAGCTTTTCCATTATCTTCTCCATATCAAGCTTGACCTGAAGAGAAAACCTGGCTTCAGAAGGGTCAATGCAGTCTAGACTTTCTCCACATCCTGCACTGCCAACCCCCACCTCAACCCCCATCCTGCATATTGCTTTAGGATACAAGAGGGATGTGCCCCCTCCTCCTTATTCCCTCTCACCTCAAGCCCCTGCCTGCTTTGGTCCAGTCCCCCATTTCCCACCTACAATAGCATCTCCCGTCACCATAATCTTTCTATTTCACAAGCCCATCCCTCGGGGTTAAGAGGTCTGGAGATGGAGACGGGATTTGTCCGTCAATTGACAGCACTGCTGTTATGCTTTCTGGCTGACCAGGTTTACACTGCATGGTCAGAGAGTTTTTGAAGAAAAATGACTAGCTGTTTGTCCAAACATTAATATAAGCTGCCTTCCCCCCCCCAGTTATTATCATCATTATTGTTTAAATGTGGCCTTATTGAGCCTCTGTGTGGGCGTGAGGCTCCAAAAAACAGGTTGAAAATAACTACAGGGTTGATGTTTCCTGCTTTTATATTGCTGCTACTACTGTGACTTAAATGCTTGCTATTTTGGGAAACATATACATATAAAATTTATATAAACATAGTCTGCTAGAAAAATAAAATAAAATATGAATAAACAAGCATTAAAAATACATCACTTGCTTCTTTTGCCTGACATAAAATTCACTTATTTACCTTAACTTGTTAGCAGAATAATGATGTGGTGATTGTGAAAATCTGTCAATACAGGCGTTAAAAATAACAATCTGGTCATTAGTCAGTGTTTATTTCAATACGTTTTTCACTTGATTTCAGCCTAAGCAAATTATTGTAACAGATAAATATCAGGCACTGACACAGGCAGGTGCCAAAGAGCAGGTATCCATTACTCTAAAATACAAAATTATATATATGTATAAAACACACACATATATAAGACACATGAAGCGCAAATGAATACAAAATTAGAATACAGTGAGGAAAAACAATCAAACATTTAAGACCACCTGAAGCAATTTGACACCAGAAAGGGAAATCTGCTACTTACCTGAGAACATGTGCTGATTAAAAGCAAAAACAATGAAATTAGAAACAAAAACAAAGCCTGTTGATGCTTTTGTATTTGCATGTGTTTATTTATTTATTATTTTTTGAATCTGCTGTTACAGCATATGTAAAAAAAAAAAGACTTGGCATCTTAGACATACATTACACATGTAATGCATAGGCAGCAGAACAGTCTGGCGATCACTGACAGGTTAACCACAGATACAGCCCACAGTGTCAATGTTTTAATTAAGCCCTATTTCAGCTGACTTATTAACCATCATTGGTGGATTTTGTGCTGGTTACAGGCCAGAAGCACTTTTCTCAGCCTGTGGATTATACCCGATTTGCCCGTGTAAGCTCACTTCAAACATTTTCTCATTATATTTCCACTAAGATCCAAATCAGCACGAGAAAACGTCTGCATTAAATGCCGGTCATGAGTATAAGTTTTGCTTTATCCACAAACTTCATGACTTGGACATTTTTTTTCTGTTTTTATTAGATCATTGGTTTTTATTATACTACGAGATAAAACTAATGAGCATTTGCATTCAGTGCGTTCAAGAATGGAAGCGAATAATCAGCGTGCCGCGTTTCAAAAAGCAAAAAGCCACTCTTCGTTACAACTATAGGATAACAAAGGACAACTACATGTTAGCACGCAGAGGTCATTTCTGAAGGCCATGGAGAAAAACTGTGGTTTTTTTCTTTCCAAAAATTTTCTACAAAGCAAGCAACGACAAAGGAAACAAGGGACAAGGGGGAAAAAAATCTTCATTGAATATTCATTAACCGGTGCCTAGGTGTATACATGGCTCTTAACCACTCTTGTTTATGACTTAAGGACTTGTAGTACTGACCTTAGTTTAACACAGCAGCAGATACCAAATTAACCTCTAGCCTCCACAGGGCTAGCCATGCCCTGCTAACAAGCAACCTGTCTAGACACACAAGAAGTACTTTATGATTCCACCTCTCACAATCCCCCTCTCTCTCTCCCTCTCTCTCTCTTTTTCTCTCAACCTCTCTGTCTCTGCTAACACGTACTGGCACATCCTCGTGCCCTCTATCCTCTTCTATCTTTCACCTCACCATTTCATCCCTATTTCCCCCCCTACACCATTTTTCATGTACCTCCCAAGCTGTGCAGTGTTTGGGTCACGCACCCCAACAACCAGAGTTTTTATCAGATGGTAGACTTTCTCTTATCCTTCACAGCACAGCTTACCAATAGCATAATAATAATAATAATGGTAATAATAAAAAAATAATAATACTATTACTATTATTGCATTATACTTTTTTAAAGCTATAATGCACTTTATTTATTTCTATTTTAAAACAAGAGAAATTCCACAGTGATTTAAAAATGTGTAAACCCAAAGTGAGAAACACTCATAAACGTACTTTAACATATAAGTAAACTTCTGTAGCTTTTAAAGATTTCCACTGAAAATTTAGATTGAAATTTATTACATTAGGTTAAGCTTTTTGATTAAATTAAATGAAACTTTGTCCATATGATTAATGTAGAATTTTACATTTGTGCTATTTTGATATATATTTCATTCTGATAAATAATGAATAATTTATTTTAAAATGTTTGTAAAAACAGTCCGAAACTTCAAAATATTCACTTTCACTGTCATCAATCATTTTTTGTATTTATTTGTTTTTTATTATAAAGCTTGATTTGATATTAACATCCAGCGATGAATAAGTAGAAGGACCAATCAGGCCAATCTAATCAGCTCTCAAAGGAGATGGCAGTTATGTTTTCGACTGTACTCACACATCAGGTGTTTCCTTCCTTGTTAGCAGATCTGACTTCATCTCGGTGTGCATCTGGTCACCATTCAGCTGTCGAACAGCAACTATTTTGCAATAACAGAGACAGTGACCAGAATCTGTGAGGGTCTGTAGAAGTTTTACTGTTAAATTTACGCATAATGCAGTTAAATAGTATCAAAGTCAAACGTGTGAGATTCAGAGTAGTTTCATGGACATTTAGGGAGAAGCATATTTACCACTGTGTTGCATCACCTGTACATTTTACAACACAACCTTAAATTAAATTGCAGTAATTTAGACCACAGAGTTCTTCCTTGTTCTTGCTTGATATATAATTTCCGTTGTTTGTGTTCTCTGGAATTGTTTTGGGGGTTTTTTATTTTGTTTTTTGCAATGATCCATTTTTTTTTATTTTGTTTTTTAGTGTGTAACAAAAACAAACAGGAAGGACTGTTTAGCACTGAGACTCTTTTACTTTACTCTTTATGATGAATATGCAAAATATGTACAGACATCTTCTCACTGAAATAAGCAATGATTCTTCTGAGAAACACATCATTTGGACTGCATAGCATATGTTGCTTGAAAATGTGTATTTATCCCTGTGTGCCCTACAGATGTGCAGGTTAAACATGCCGCGTGTACTAATGCACATGACCATCACAGATCTCAGCTTTTGAACTATGTGCTGATAAAAATCTACTTTCTTTGCATGGTAGTGTTTTAACTTTCATTTGCTGAGGCAGTGACAAATAACATCCATCCTTCCCTCCATCCATTTATCCAATTCAGGGTCGTAGAGGGGGTGTAGCCTATCTCAGCTACCACAGGGTGAGTGGCAGGGTACACTCTGGACAGGTCAGTAGCCTGTCACAGACAACCAGACATGCAGTTAGTGGGGTTAGGTTAACTGGTGATTCAAAATTGCCCATAGGTGTGAATGTGAGCACGAATGGTTGACAAATAATATTTTACTGAAAATGGACCTTGACCCCATGCAGTGATTTCTACTAAAGCATCATGTCCATTTTTAATGTAGTGTTAGCTGAGGGCCCATAGATCATGGCCCGTCAGCAAAAATTTTGGTGAAATCTTTATCGATTCTCTGATTGATTAATTGCTATTATGTACCACAAATGACCACAGATTTTTTGCAGACTCAACATTTCCAGTATGCTTATTTTTTTGCCCATGTACCTGATAGTCTTATAATATTTTCAGTTTAGACTCTGATATGTTGCCTTTGTATTTTTTTCTTAATTACAGGCTTCAAATGATTTGCAAATTACTGCATTTTTTTCTTGTTTACATTTTACAGCATCCAAACTTTTGTGAAATCATAGCTTATAATATATATTGATGTCACCCATTAAGTTTAACTCAATTCTGCCTCAGGATCATATGCATTTTTAAAACAAGGCAAGCACCTAAATGATTTTTTTATATTTTAATTTAACAAGACAAAGAGGTATGAAGTACCAACATCATTATCTCTGTTGTTATTATTAATATTCATCCAGAAATTGCTCTGATTTCTTCTTATTTGGGTAGTGATTTTCTGTGCTTTAACCAGAATCCAGATTCAAATGTTTTGTTTTCATCATGCTCTTTCAGCCTATGGTGGTAATTATGTGAAATGATATATAGAAAACGCACAGTTCCAAATTAATGACTAACAGGAGGAAAAGAAAGGTCCAAAAAGGAAGCTGATATATATATATGTATATATATATTATTTTGCTGGACTAAAATTCATATTTCCTTTTTCTTCATAATCTTCTCTTTGCACATCAACTGTCATGGCTGGGAACATAAAAGTACAGGTGATGCTGAACACAAGGCTACAGTGTTGCAAGAGCCTTAAGCACATAAAAAACGGCATGCTCTGAGAAAAGTATTTAATCCCTTACAGATTCCTTTTTTTCCCTCTTTTTTTTTTTGCCACTTTGGCACACTTACATGTTTCAGATCAACAAAGAAATTGTAATTTTAGACAAAGGTAACCTGAGTAAATACGAAATGCGGTTTTTAAATGATGATTTGATTGATTAAGGGAAAAGACTATCGAAAGCTGGCCCTGCGTGAAAAAGTCATTTTCCCAAAACCTAATAACTGCCTGTGGCACCTTTGGCTGTCACTGTGGTTCGTTGGAGTCACAAAGCCTTAAAAATAGCTTTGTAACGTTTCTTATCAATTCTTGAGATTTTTTTTTTTTTAGATTAAGGAATGAGGAATGGTGTGTTGCTTTTTGAAATCTTTCACCTTTTACACTTTGTCAGACAGCTTCTACTTAAGTGATTTCTTGATTCAGCAGGTCTGGCAGGAACCAGCCCTGGCTGTGACTAGGGAAAAGTTACCAGTTAATTCATGACTTAACAAGGGGAGGGATTATTTTTTTCACATAGGACCAGATAGCTTTAGAAGCTTTTTTCCTATAACAAATGAAATCATAATTTAAAAACTGCATTTTGTATTTACTCAAGTTATCTTTGATGACCTGAAACATGTAAATGTGACAAATATGCAAAAAAAAGGGCAAAAAATAGAGAAGGCTCAGGCAAACATTTAATCACAAAACTATAGCTACTTTGTTGCCAGTTTGATACCTGATTATATGATTAGCGATCAATCAGTTAAGTTTTTTGTCCTCAGCCTCTTTCCGTACAGAACACGCTTGTGATTGGTCAATCTCACGTCCATGCTAAATACAATTGTCTGGAAAACCTCGGTCTGGTGAGTGAAATGCTAACAAACATATTGCTGCTGCAGATAAAATTAAAGGGTTTCTCCTTGTGTTGTTGGGTGCAATAAAATGTAAGCAGGATTTTCACAAAGACAGCGACCCTCGCTGCGCAAACAGATTCACGGGAAAATAGTCGGTTAGCAGGTTTGTTATACTCGTTAGCTAGCTAGCCGCTAACGATACTAGCCTGTTTGCGTTAGGAAATCGTTACTATTACAGACATGAACACGAGTTAGCTTTTGTCACGCTAATGTAGCTCCATGAAATAAATTGCTACTATAGTATCTAATGCTCATCTTTCATCCTTTCAGATCACAGTCAAAATGAGCCTGAGGAAGCAGACCCCGAGTGACTTTCTGAAGCAGATCATTGGCAGACCTGTTGTGGTCAAACTGAACTCTGGTGTCGATTATAGAGGTACGTAACAGCCTAGCCACTTGTTTCCCCCCCAATACTGATCGGTAAGTAATGACTTTAAAGGAAAACACGGTGTGTTTGTGTACCTGCAGGTGTTCTGGCCTGTTTAGATGGTTACATGAACATCGCCATAGAGCAGACAGAGGAGTATGTCAACGGGCAACTCAAGAACAAATATGGAGATGCCTTCCTAAGAGGAAACAATGGTAAGCTTGTCCCTTTTATGTAGACTTTGGTATTAAAATTTGAGGCAGTATAGGTCTTCTGTAAGAAGACTGAAGTGCATAATTAATATGATGATAAAATAGAGTAGAAAAATAAATGCAGGTTGTTTATGTTTCTGAGGCCATCAGTTTTTTCTCTTAATGTCTGAAACTGCAACTCATTCATGACAGTTAAAAGGAGCAGAAAATATGACAAACACAGGTGAGGAGCGCAGGTTAAAGTGTGATCTAAAAAGGTTGATCAGCCAACTTACCCAGAAAAGTAACCTTCTCTGTAGGATGTTCCTCTCAAAACAGGAAGCTGTGGTCTGTCTGATAATGACTCACATTCAGTGCTTGCTTATTAATTCCGTTTAAATGAGGGCATACATTATGAATGACACGACTCGGTTCAGTATGGTGCCATAACCTTTTAGCTATGTTCTGGTCTAACACAACTCCTTTTTTTCCCTCATAAAATAAATTTGTACAGCTCCAGTAAGCTCTGCGTAAAAGTCAGTCGTGAACAGTAACCAGAATCCTGAAACTGTAAAACTGAACTCAGAAATGTGTTTTACTATATTTTTTTTTTAATTTTTTATTTGCACTAGTACTTTTTTTCTCTTTAAACTGTGGAAAAGGTCTCTCGCCTTCTTGAAAGTATTGTGAGGGTTAGCCAAATGGTGATAATTAGTTAAAGATAAAAAAAAAAAAAAAAAAAATCCCACTCAAATTAAATTGGTCTTCAAATTAAACTTTTGCCTGCATTGATTTTTCGAAGTACATCATTATATGATAATAATCAGTAGATATCCTGTTAATGACAGTAGCTGTTAGCTGATGCCCGAGCTGATTTATTAAGATATTTTTAACTCATTAATTATTGTTAAAACAACACATTGTTAACACAGCTCTTGGGAACTGCCCTTTTTCACTCATTGCATTTTCTTGTGTCTTGCTATATTTTTATGAAACTTTGTATTAATATTCTCCATGTTGATCAGCATAGACAGACTGGAGCGAACTCAAACTGTACAATGGTTTTGTACAGAGACATTCAGATAAAGTGGTGTGAAAAAGTGTTTGCCTCTTTTTGATTTCCTATTTTTTTGTATGTTTGTCACACTTAAATGTTTCACATTAAACTAATTTAAATACTAGACAAAGATAACACAAGTAAACACAAAGTGCAGTTTCTAAATGAAGGTGTTTATTATTAAGAGAGAAAAAAATCCAAACCTACATGGTCCTGTGTGAAAAAGTGATTGCCCCCCTAAACCTAATGGGCCACCCTTAGCAGAAACAACTGCAATCAAGTGTTTGTGATAACAGGCACTGAGTCTTTTCCAGCACTGTGGAGGAATTTTGGCCCACTCATCTTTGCAGAATTGTTTAAGTTCAGCCACCTTGGAGGGTTTTCAAGCATGAACCGCCTGTTTTAAGGTCATGCCACAGCATCTCAGTCGGATTCAGGTCAGGACTTTGACTAGGCCACTCCAGAGACTTCATTTTGTTTTTCTTAAGCCATTCAGAGGTGGACTTGCTGGTGTGTTTTGAATCATTGTCCCAACTCTGCTTCAGCTTGAGGTCATGAACAGGTGGCTGGACGGCAGAATTCATGGTTCCATTTACTACAGCAAGCCTCCAGGTCCTGAGGTAGCCTCAGACCATCGCACTAACACCTTTTCACTGTTGGTATATGACATTCCTTTTCTAAAATGCTTTGTTCGCTTCATGCAAGATGTAATGGGACACACACCTTCCAAAAAGTTCAACTTTTGTCTTGTCAGTCCAGAGAGTATTATCCCTAAAGTTTTGGGGATCATCAAAATGTTTTCTGGCAAAACTGAGGCTGTTCCATGTTTTCGCCATTTGTGGATAATACCTCTCATTGTAGTTCACTGGAGTCATACAGCTTAAGAAATGGCTTTAAACCCTTTTCAAGACCAAGAGGTTGCAATTACTTTGTTTCTCGTGTGTTCCTGAATTTCTTTGGATTCTGGCATGTGCCTGGCTTTTGAGGATATTTTGGTCTACTCCACTTTACATGATTTCTTGATTGAGAACAGGCGCAATACTAGTCAGGCCTGAGTGTGGCTAGAGAAATTCAACTCGACTCAAACTTTGCAACGATGTGATACACCACAGTTAATTTATGTTATAACAGGGTGGGGCAATCACTTTTTCACAAAGGGCCATGTAGGTTTGGATTGGTTTCCCCTTAATACTAAACACCTTCATTTGGAAACTTGTTTACTTGTTATCTTTGCCTAATATTTACATTTGTTTGATGATCTAAAACAGACAAACATGAAAAAAAAAAAAGGAAATCAAGAAGGGGACAAACACTTTTTCACATCACTGAAACTGTCCTGAGACAGAGATTTCATGTTTAATCACTGGTATGCCCTTTTTTTTCAGGATGCATTAGATTCAGCTCAGTGTAAGGCTCTTGTTTGCAGAGATAGTGTAATACACTCTGTATTTACCACAGTAGTCAGAACATTTTTTTTAACTGTATTGTTTACATCTACATCTCTGTCTGCATTTTCTAGACACCAGGCATGCACTGTATCCAGTGTGTGATTTGATCTTGAATGTGAGTCATGCAGGCCGGTGTTTGAGGCTGCAGATAGTGCTATTTTAGTCAAAATAACCAGTACAACAAACTATACAGATTATCTTTGAGGTGAAAAATGTGGAACGTGGATGCTGCAGGGGGTCAAGGTTTAACATAGAATTTACTAAATCATCATCAGCAGCAGCACATTTTCTTGTTGTTGGAATTATTGGTTTTTCTTTGGGATTTGTTTCTGTGGAATAACTTCTGTTTGGGGCTACACATTAAGACTGTTGTGAGGTGCAGTAGCTATTCACATTAAAAATGGAAAAACAAAACACACAATGGCTCCTCTGTTAAAGACGTTTAAGAAAACAATATTTTGCAGTAGAGCCAGACTATAATTTATAACGGCTCATAAATAAAACAAGTTAAAGATGGGAGAAACACCCTTCAACAATGTTGTGAGCATTGATGCTAAATAATTTAACCAGCAGAGGGCGATCTTCAGCATATCTCCTGGCAGTACAGGGTGTTTCCAACTACAACAACCAGATGATTTGAGCAGAGTCGGGTGGAGTGTAAATGAATAAATACACAAAACAAATATTAGTGGAATATCTTTATTTTTGTGTTTCTGAAAGGAAATAAAAATATAATCTGACATACCGGAATATAGGATTTTTAAGTCACCAGATGTCAGTGTTGATCTTACAAATCCTACATCAGCCCGTCTCTGTTTTGCTTTAACCCGCCTCATTGAGTATATTATCTGTCAAATGAGAATTTCTGAATTTTGATTTATTTTTATGGATCATCGTGTATGAATAAAATCTTTTTTTCCCTTCTTTTCTCCCTTCTTCTACTTACAGTTCTGTACATCAGCACCCAGAAGAGGAAAGTCTAGTGAAGACCAATTTGTGTTCAGTTTATCTTTTCAGTTTTTAGTAATGTTTCAGAAGACGACTGTCATACGTTTTTGGTTCTGTAAAGCCTGAGAAGTGTTTGTTTTGTAAAAGTGGAATATATGAATAAATTCTGAGTTCCGATTTATGTCTGACTCGTTGAACGTCATTTACACATTTTGGTGTTATTATCACAAGGAAAACAACTACAGCTTCGCACGTTTACCGGATATGGTCCAATCTAACTTTTTCCTACCAGGAAAAGTAAGAATTTAACACAAACCTGCATTTTCCTCACTCAGATTGGACCACTTTGATAAACAAGAAGGGCTTTAATGTTTAAGTAAATAAAAGGTGGTTAAGAAAGCTGGTGAATTTCTTTTGGCTCTGTCCAAACCTGCAAATAACATAATTTTAAACTATTTGTAGAGATGCATCATCTGGTGTGGTTTTTATTTCCCATTTGGTGCCATGGAAACAAAGAAATGTTCAATGTAAAAATGAACTGAACTGTCTTTGAACACTTAGCCAGCACAAAATTGATGTGACTCAACAGATGAACATAGCTCGCTGCTATACTAGCAAATGTCTTCTATTTACCAGTAGCAGTCAACAATGATGAAAGTGCTTTCTGGCTGATATATCCATACATGCTTAATGATTTTAATAATTGTCATTTAAATCTTAAATGGCGTCTCTTAGACTTCCCCCTTGCTCGTGGGGAAGTCTGACTGTGGAAGACGAATGATCTATTTTTTTTTTCTATTTTTTTTTGTCCTTTTAGTGAAATCGCTCGCTCACAGTTTATCCCCGGAGCAAGCGGAGACATCCAAATCTACCACTGTTTTCCCAGAAGGCTTCAAAAGGATTAGAACATAATTTTGTAATTTGTCAGTCCTAATGTGCTAATTTTGTAATTGATCTTGATGCGACTGGCCTGCAGAAACCCATTACTGAATGGCTCGTGTACAAATGCACTCATCATTACACATAATCTGACAATCGGCCGTTTTATAATTCCAAATAAAGTGCTTCAAAACAAGAATTTATAAACAAAAGCTCCTGTTGTGAGGCTCATTTAGCTTCAGTCTCTGGCTCTTTAGTTTGCAAATTGATCACAAAGATTTAGCTCAATATGACATTATGCTTTGATTGCTTTGTGCGCAGATATATAGATATAGATATGTATTTTTTTTAAACCCCTACATCTGAACTTTGCTGGTGAATGTGTTGCAAAATACACTTGTTGATCACTTAATGCGCCGTCGCAGATTGAACATCTACCTGTGAAAGAAAAAATGTGCCATGCAAATATGTATCACCGACCAACAAAGAGTACAAAGACTGCAGGACCAATCTATAAATGGTGCCACCTGCAGGCTATGTCAGGCTGCATTAGCATGTAAACAGATCTGTCAGATCAACTCTGACTGCCTACTGCTGCAGTCTTCCATGTTGTAATGCTTTTAAAAATGTCTCTGAGCAAACGGGCCTGCTTTTTTTTTTTTTTTTGTATCATCCGTGACTGCATAGGTGTTCTTTGTTCAGTCAGGTTTGAATTGGCTCTGCCGTGTTTTGCCCTGTGAAAATCAATGCGGCGGCACATGCGAGGAATTGGAAGTTTATTCCATTTCTGCGTGTGGCCTGTGGTCATTTAGCAAATGAGTTCAAAAGTGGCATCACCTCATTACGCTAAGATAAGAATGCTATAAATATATGATTCATTAGTTTCTTAATGAGAATGCTGTAGCGTGGAGGCATTGGAAGGAGAAGGGTGGGGTTGGGGGTGGGTGGGGGATTCTTTTTCGTCCAAGGATGGATTTTTTTTTTTTTTTTGAGAGCCTTGTTTTCCAACCTGTACATGCGCACTCTGGCCCCTGGAAGGAGACAAAAGGCTGCCAAGGTCAGGCCTGACTTGAGAATGAAGGACGCGTTATTGATCAAACTCTGGCGAGCTGCAGCTGTAAGAGAGGGAATGTTGGAGGGAGATTGAGCCGCAACACAGACACACAAAACACACAGGCGGACATAGGCACTGAGTGATATATATATATACACACACACACACACAGAAAGGCACGGCACACAGCGCAACACACAAAGAATCATTATGGCACTTGGCGAGGGTTAGTGCAGGCAAATATTTACCCACTGGAATCATAACTGAGCCGCTGGCCGTGTGGCCTCACAGGGAACCCAATTAATACCATTCACACAAATGACCTGGTGGCAGACATCGTGCTCTCGGACTGTGAGCTTTTTTTTGTTTTGTTTTTTTTATTTTAAAAAACACTTGAATCAGTGCAGGTTCTTCTTCATCTTGCATGTGCATGCATTTGTCCTTTTTTATTTTACGTTTCATTTGAAGACACTTCATTCCTTCGCCCAGGCTTACTTTGCGTAGAGCGCTGGTCCCCACTCGCCTGATCGCAGCGGGCTGACGGAGGATGCTGCAGTGGCTCGCTGTTGACGTGTGGAGGTGAGTGATGGAGGGGAGAGGACAAAGGAGGGTAGAATAGGTGACAGCCTTGTTATGTAGGAGAGAAAGCCAAGGGGGGGCAGACTCAAGTCTTACAGCACCACCAGCTGCCAGAGCTACAAAACTACAGTGGAGACGACATGGGATGAGGGAGGGAGGGGAAAGTGGAGTATGACTTTGACCCTGACTGATCACTGCAGCATGACTGTCTAGCCTTTTCATAAGGGATCAAAGGAAGACAAGGACAACCTGAGAGTCTGTTTTATAACGTTTGGCTGCACAGTGCGGAACTTTTTACATGAATGCTTGATAAAGAGTAAATTTTTACAAACAAAAAAGAGAAGAAAAATACACAAAAATATGCAATAACTTTAACTAAGGTGGCTCTTCCTGCACAATTACCACATTTCCGCTGCATCTACGGCCTGCACGTGTAGATGCGAGCAGCTATTTGTTTTTGCGTGTGTAAAGAGATCGCCCTGCTCACATTGTATTAGGATGTGAACTTGACCTGCTTTGACCTCTGCCTGACAGCCTGTCATGTGTTTAGGATGTAAATGATGGCGCTGACCTCACACTCAGCGGCTCCGCTCTCACGTTTCGCAGGCTGGGTCAGAGGTGCCGTTTGGAAAGTGCAGAATAAACAAACACCTTAGAAACAGCATGGCAGTGGCTGACAAATTTAAATACGTTCCTCTGATTCATACGCCGAATGTAAGCTGCACGTTAGCTGATTATTCCACGAATCAGTAATGGGAAACATGATTTTTATAATTCTGCCCCTCCACACACCCCACAGTGAAGCAGCTAAGATATGATTGAAGTGTACACTTGAGGCTTTGATTCAAGGGAATTCATAAACTATTGCATTAACTGTTTAAGAATTGCACTCATTTCTTCCTCCATTTTCACAGGCCTGAAAGTAAACCATCAGAGATCAAGTGATACAAAGCTTTATGACAGGTTTCACCAAAAAACTAAGAAGTAGGAATTCGATATGTGCCCTAACCCTAACCCTAGGCATTACCATTAAAGTGAAAAATCTAAACAGACTTGAAGAGAGATGGCAGAAACTCTTGCAAGCTGATGGAGAATAAGTAAAGTGACGATAGCATTATTTCCTCTGTAAATACAAACCTCTTCACAACAGCTGGTCAAGCCTGTGGACGTTGAAAGAGACGTTCATTAATGTAAATACAGAAGGTTTCCAACAAAGTGCAAATCACCGATATGCAAAAAGACCAGAGAGGCTGGATTAGATTTTTTGCTAGATTATAAAAAAGCCTGTCTAGTTCTTGAAAAAGATTATTTGTCCGCTAAAGTTAAGATTGTCTTGTATCAGAATAAGTGGAAAAGAAGAGAAAGAAGGTGCTATCATCATCTGTCAACCATGGTAACACAGTGTAATGGCACGTGCATGTATAGTGGCAATGAAACTGGGTCTGTGTTGTTTGCTGATTATGTGAGCCTGTACAGCTACAACTTCTGCTCAGGTTCAATCAAATGTTGAAAAGATTTAAAGCAAAGAAATGGAAGTTTGTTAACAGGCTGATACAGTCATCTTACCACAAACCTAAGCATGCTTTTCACACACTAACCACATTAGTTGTTCCTGAGGCGCAAAGACTCGCAAATATAAAGCACCCAAAGGTGGCTGCAGTAAAGGCCCAGCGGAGGATCTCAAGGGAAGGGAACTCATCATTTTGAGATATCCGCTGGTTCCAGACTTCAGGTGGTCAATGGCTGCAAAGTTTTGTGTCCAAGAATCAATAATATTCCTCATATTTATACATTATGCTGGTTTGAGCCTGTACAAATGCAGACACTGTGCAAAAAGGGCTAAACGATTAACACAGTTTTGTTTTTTTGTTAAGTGAATCATGTTTTTATTGCTTCATTTCAAATCCACTGTGAATGTGGTGGAGGCAAAAAATACACATACTGAGTCTTGCGAACACATTCATTCAGACAATGTATCAGCAGAAAAAAGGTGTGCATTACTTGTGTGTTGATCCGCAAGCTTCTCAGAATCACTTCCTTGTCTTTCAGGAACCTTCATCCACGTCCAAGTTTGACGGCTGTTTTGATCCTAATTGAGTGTGAAGGTCTGTGCAAGCCTGTGTTGTTCTGCAACCCCTAGGCTCTTTATTTAGCCTCGAGGACAGTCAGCCATGGCCAGAAATGCGACCCCTGACCTTCTTAACTGGAAAAATTCTATTTCCAGCATGGACAGGGTCTTCTGTGATTTATCTTCCCCCAAAACAGCCCGATGCAGATGGCAAAGTTAGCGGAGTGTGACTAGGTGCTCTTCAGGACGCTAGAGAGCAGCTCTTTGGCTCTCGGTGTGCTGCATGTGTACGCTATGAAGAGTAAAAGCTTTACTCTTAAGGAAGGCAGGAAAAGTCTTGAACGATCCAGTAGCACGGTCCATGTGAGTCCTTGAACCTTGGCCCCTGAAAGACTCTGCAGCTGTCCTGCAACAGTAGGGTCTATTTTGGAAACACACTCACTTACATGTTAATCGTACTGTAGCACTGACCGTGACCTGACCCACTTACAGCTCAATAAGCTTTACGGATATGAATACAAAGCGCATCATCACTAGTCTACTCGACAGGCCAAAAACAGGTTTGTTAGTTTTGTGTTCTGTTGTCCCCCTTAGTGAACTTTTTCTGTGCCTTTGTCAGCAAAAAGAGGCGAGGCTTCGGGCTAAAAATGTGCGATCCTCAAGCAAACTCCTGTAATCCATAAAAATAAGCAATTAGGTAAATAAAATAAAAAGTTTATTCTTTAAACAATAAGTGTTTGACTAAACAGCTCTGCTGTCATATTGCTGAACTTTTTTCCTCTGATAAGACATCGAAAGGTATTTGTAATTTTATTCCAGTGCAATTCCTGACCACATCATACTGTAGGAAGAAAAAAAAAAAGCTCACCGTTACTAATACTTGGTAGGAGGTAATTTTAGGTTGCACAGAAGTTATTGCATCAATGGCTGTCTTGGGACCTTGTCTCACAAAATAGTAAATGTAAGGATGAGCTCATCAGCGCTTGTGAGCAATAATCAGTGAATATGAGGTAAACGGCCCGTGTCAAAGAGCCATTTTCAATTACGTTTTGCTTCAGAATGGCCCTTGCCTGTCCTGTTTGTCAGCCAAGTCTCACTATTATGCACATGAGATTTGCATGAAATACAAACTAACCCTGCACTCAGGCAATTAGCCTCCATTACACTGGTGTTCCGATTGCCAATTTGTCTGCCATGCAAGGTAATCCGGAGCGTTGCTGGCAAGCACCCAAAACGGTAATAATGGTAATGCAAGAGTCTTTTGTTGTTGTTTCCTCTCAGACTAACAGCCACAGGCGGCTGGTGTGTCACTGGATGAAATGTTGAGGAAGTGGAAATGTTTGCACGACAGTCAGAAGTTGAGACATGAACCTTTGTTCTCAAATAGTGCAGGCCAAAGGCTTTTTGGGTGCTGATTCGGTCTGATTCTGTCTCACTGGGTTATTCGGGGTTAGTTTTAAGTTTTGCTATTAAGCCTGGAAGAGTAGCCTGAGAGTTACGTACATGTACTTTCAAAGGCTTTTTATGAGGGGACCAAAGAATCAATACTGGACCATGTGTATGTGAAAAGAACTGCTGGCAGCAAATCCAGCGGTAACTATCCCAGCTGTGCAGCTCAGGGCTTCAGCATGTTTCAGCTTCAACTCTCTACTCTCGTCACTATCACGCCATCAGATTTCATTCTAGCAACGGTGGAAGCTGTTTCCAGCGAAGATGCAGCGGCGCAAGATATCCGCGTACTGGGAGACGGTTAAAAGAAAAAATAAGAAAGAAGAGTGTGAATTTTTGACTTCTATAAAATCATATTTCTACCTATGATCAAGCTGACTGCTAAAAGAAGCTTTGTTTGGAAAAGAAAACAAAGGTGAAAGGTAAAAATATAATCTGTAGGGTCTGCTGCAAACATCCGGTATGGTTTACAGTCCACAGTGGTGCAGCTTTGATTTGCTGTAATGATTTTGAGTATGCTCATGCGCTGCCTGCATTTCGGGGGGGCTCTTGATGTCGGGATAAGCTGTTCCAGGTCTCATGGTTCGACTGCTCACGTTTCTTCCTTTGATTGTGATAGTACAGCATGCTCTGGTTAAAACAATAATAATAACCATCAGTAGCAACAACTCAACGTGTTACGAACTGGAAATATGCTCCAAAAAAGGCTCTTTTGACCGATTTGTTTTACAGAATTCAACCTGCCTTTCACAATCAGAAGCACCGACTGTTGCGATGTTTGATTGTGTGTGTGCCACACTAGAAAGGCCTTTGTGTGCATGTTTGGTCATCTCAGTTTGTGTGTCCACCGCTAAAGAGGGAAGCTCTGTGGTCTGACTTGCTGCACTCAGACTGCCTTTGATATTGCTCAAGGGCAAAGCCAGACAGAAGAGTTATGACTTCAGCCCATCTTTGACTTTGGCCGTCAGGGAGGTCATAAGGAGGCTACAATCACACACATGAGAACACATATTAAACTACTTAATCTATCACAAGAATGCACAAACACACGCACGCACGCACGCTTGCACACTGGACCGCAGCCACCATGAGAGTCAGAGAAACACAATTAATGGCTTTTTTATACCTGAGTTAGTTTGTGTGTGTGTGTGTGTGTATGTGTGTGTGTGTGTGTGCACAGGAGAGAGACAGCATGTGAACATTTGCGTCACAACATATTAAGAGACAGATGGGGGAAAGCACCTTTCACATCACGATATGACTTCCCGTACAGCGCGGCGGGCGGACAAGAGGCCATTAAATTCAATGTGACACCCGCCGGGTGAGCCACTGATGCTTTTTACGGGGGCGTGTCACTTCCAGAGTTTTTAACGAGCGTCACTGCGAGCGAAGAGGGGATGCTCTCCGACTCACTCCAGCAGAAGGCGCCAATAGAATTGAAGGAGCAGGTTTTATAGGGACCGCACATGTGATGGTACGGCCTGGAAGAGGAGGCGTCTGATAGACTTTTATGAAGAGCCTAAAGTGATGGGGCAGCACTTTTAACTGAGCATACAAATTGAAACTTGAACATATTCTTACATCATTTTTTAAATTTTGTTTATTGTGACAACTGATGGGATATTCCTCTCTGGAAAAGATTCCATAAACTTCAAAAGCTTTATGGATATCGGCATGTAATCTGGGCTGCGACCAAGCTCCTTTTGCAGGTTCCTTCTCCCAAGTTTTGAAAGCACTATCCGAGCTCCTTGTGCCCTCTTGTGGTAGATCCCGGTGATGGCTTTGCTCCTTAGCCAGCCACTCAACTCTTCCTCCTCTTCCTTATTTTAATTGACCTGGATTTGTTCCTTTGCTTTGCTGTAATGAAAAAGCAAGAGGTGCCTCGAGACTGAAAAATCCTGTCAGCTTCGCCCTGCAGCAATTCCCACACCCCAAAACTGGGTCCCCTTTACAAGATCTCCTGTTTGAAGCTGAGCAGAAATAAAAAATTTAAAAGACCTGGGTGCTTCAATGCCTCGCGATGAATAATTAAGAAATATGCATTTTCAGATAATGGAGAAGAGAATTTTTAATACATCTGGATGTAAATCCATTGGAAAAAGAAAAAAAACCACACATTGGCATATATTTGTGTGGAGCTGGCACTCGAGTTTGTATTGTATTCTTATTTCTCTGTGTAAAGATGCAGTGAAATATTTATCCAGAGTTTCCTGTTAAACACAGAGAACGAGACTGATCTTAAAATACAGAAACCTGTACAAATGGGTCCTGTATGACACGCATGCATATTAATGAGGTCTGCTCAATGCGCTGCTCAGAGGTTCATGTTATCAATACAAGGCGATCAATATTCTACACGATGAACAAGGCTAGTCAATCAAAACACGCTGCATGAGAAATGAAAGAGAGATCAAACTGAGAAATGAATGTATTTAGCAGATACAAAGTCCTTGGGTGAATATTTAAAATCCATATAATAATACGCATTTGTGTGATTAACAAAGATGGATAATGGCGCCGTACTTTTTAAAAATGTAATTCTGAACATGTTGAAAAACGTAGAGGCGATAAATGCACAAGCAATTTAGTCAGTCATACCTGCCACCACCTCCGTCTGACGGTGTCACGGCAGGTCACATAAAAGCCATATTTCAGGATAAATTCTCCCCTGCTGCTCTTTCCCCATTCCCCCTCCCTACTCACCCTTGTCATGTTACAACTCCCAATACACCTATGATTCATAAACCACAGGGCTGTTTGATTTTACACTTGATGACTCATCACAGGTTTAAGTCTTCATATTAAAGCCCGGTGACAATTTTATGGTCTCCATACTGGAAGGAGAGCGAGTGTGCTGTGCCACAATACAACAGAACTTCCCGCCTGTCTTCATAACTCATCTCTGTGATGGCAGAGCTGGATTGAGTCATCTTCGCTTCCGGCTGGTGCTGTAGCAGAAGCCTGGCTGAATGCTGGGGCCGAGGTGTGCTGTATGTGTGTGCATGCGCGGCGTTTTGTTGTGTGTTTGTGTGAGTGTGTGCTTGAATGAATGCTCGTCCTAATTAAGCATCGGCAGCTCCTTGGACCAGGGGGAGGCAAGACTTCACAGCCATTAAATCAGGACAATGCTTTTTGTGTCACTGGTGCTGGCGTAAGTTGCCCTGCTTCCCCTCCCACTCCTTGCATCTCCTCTCCCTCCTTACCCTCCCACCTCCTCACCCTCTGCCAGTCTCACAGCAGCCAGGCAGCCTAGGGCTCCAAAAATAAATGATGGCTTCCCAAGTGCATGGTCAAGGCCAGGCAAGTTGGCAGGGCTAAGCATCCTTTGAGAGCTGTAGCAATAACTCACTGGGGTGCCCTCCAGTGGTGGATTGTGCTCACTGCAGTTACACTTCAGGAATGCACATCCAGAGCTAAAGGGAGCAGAGTGCCACAGGTGCAAGTAAGGGCCTTATACTATGAGAATTGTAGCATGTATATATTATACAAAAGTGATAAAAAACAAACATATACAGTATTTTTACTTTTAAACTGATTGCTTACACGGGTATCTAATCACATGATCACATGTCAACTCAGTGCACTTAGGCATGTGAACATGCTCAAGACGACCTGCTGAAGTTCAGACTGAGCATCAGAATCAGTGAAGAAAGGTCATTTAAGTGACTGTGATTGTGTCATAGTTCTGGTCTGAGTATTTCAGAACTTTTCCCCACACATTCATTCATTCGTCTTTAGGGTTTATAGAAAATGGCCTGAAAAAGGGAAAATATCCAGTGATATCCATCCAGTTTTCTGGATGAAATGCAGAAGAGCAAACCTCTGACCTCTGTCAAAGATTGCACACCAGGTGCACCACCAGCCACACCATGCCAACATTTAACCCCACAAGGTGCTACTCCTGTCAGTTAAAAACAGTAAAGTGAGGCTACAGTTCACATGGGCTCACCAAAATGAGACGGTGTAAGTTTGGAAAAACAGTACATGGTTTGATGCCATCTTTTAACTTTGTATTTTGCCTCCAGGTCACTGAGGTCATCGTCATTGTCTCAGTGCCCTCTTCTTGCCTTAAAACTACAGGCGACCTCTAAAGATGTAACGTTGGTCGAATTCACTGTAAATGTTTTCTGCTGCTCTTTTATTTGACTGTAATTTACTTATATATTTACTTTCATTTTTTATTTATACTTCATTTTTAAGTCTTATTCATGGATTGCATTATTATTTTATTTATCACATTTCTAAAATCATTCCTACTTGGTATTCATTATTATTGTGTCATTTGTTTATGAGTTTTGTGTGCCTGTAGAGCACCTTGGGTCAATCTCTGTTGTTTTAAAATGTGCTATTGAGTCTCGATTTCTGCTGCGACATTTAGATGTTAGGGTCAGAATTTGGTATAAATAACATGAAAGCATGGATCCACCCTGCCCTGTATAAATAGTTCATGCTGGTGGTAGTGTGTAATGGCGTGGGGGATATTTTCTTGGCACAATTTGAGCACCTTAGGACTAACTGAGCTTGATTTCAACACCACAGCATACCTGAGTGTTGCTCCTAACCATGTCCATCCCTTTATGACCACAGTGTACCCATCTTCTGATGGCTGGATACCAGATATCTATATTGGAATCATTGCTCTATGAAAGTAAACTTCAAAACATCTATGTTAAAATCATCACAGGTGTATTGAATTTCTTTATACAGGTGTTTTTACTGTTGTGTCCACTAAACTTTGCAACTTGGCACACTGGGGCCGCACGCAAACAGGTACAAAGCACTAATATGTAGCATTGTAGCATTGTATGTAGCAAACGTTAATAGAGTTGAGTTGTAAGGTTAAAACAAACCTGTCTTCACACCCAGCAAAGCTCTGGATGACAGGGAAGGGCACTAAGAAGTCAAAGTGGGTCAGTGTAGAGTATTCCCAGCACGGGTGTCACCTAGGCTGTTCCAGGTCAGTGAAGGACTGGTGAGTGCGTGTGTCAGAGTAGGACAAAGAGACTATTTAAATCATTTGTATAACCAGACATATCTATAATATGCATAACTTAAGACTGGAGCTGAAAGGATTTTTGAATGAATTACACTTTCAACTGACAGAAACTTAATTGGGAGCTAATTTTGTAACTTTTAACCTCCATTAGAGCTCCATTTGCTAATTAAAGTTTCTCAAATGTGAGCTTTTTGTTACTTTTTTCTCTTCTTCTTTTACACACACACACACACACACATACACACATACATATATATATATATATATATATACATATATATATATATATGTATGTATACCTATATGAGTTTTTTGCCAGTTTTTCCACACTTGACATAGACAGACCACCTGATGGAGGATGGAGGGTTCATAGATTTGGAGATGACACTGCTTTCAGTTTCCAGCTGGACATGTGAAACATTTGAACATATTTCTATTCCTATTTAAATTAAATAGATCAACACCACAAATTCTTAATCATCATACTAGACAGCACTATTACCTCACAGCCTGATGGTCCTGGGTTTGAACCTTGGCTGGATGCTTCTGTGTGGTTTACTTGCTGGCTTAATACTATCTCAAGGTCTATTGAGCTTTACGTCCTGATAAAACAAAAAAACTAAAGAATCTGATGGTTTTGGCAAAAAGTAATTTTCGTTTGATGCCAGTACTTCTTAGTGCTCAGGTGTGCGTATTGTTGTGTCAGGGCAAAAGCAGACTTTTCATATTTGCAGGCTTTACACACACTGAACGCGCAAGCTGTGAAATACAGCAGCTTACAGCAAAGAGCGTGCAGATAATTTAATACGGGAATAAAATATACAAAAGAGAAATATCATTCTTGGATCAGAAGAAGAAGAAGAACAGACACACTCACACAAAGCCTCATCTGCCCTCCAAAGCTCTGCACACTGTAGAAGCTCAGTGCTGTAGAGTGGATGGAGTGGCTTAGAGGCAAGTCCTTTGGTCTGCTATTAATTTTACATACTCTAAGGAGGCAATATATATCTTTTATCCATTTAATTAGTTCTGCTGTCTCTAAGTTGGTCAGATCTATTTTCCACTCGATGATACGGGCTGGTCGAGTCAGTCATGGAATTCATCAAATATATGCATTGCATCTCTGAGGACCCTTCAGTCGTTAATACATATTCAATGCCTGAGTTATTGTTGTCATAGACAGACACGCTGAACTGCAGTTCAGAGAATTGAGAGTAATTTAACTCGCATTTCCGTACAGCCCGTTATTGACTTTGGCATCAAACACGATGAATAATGGCTTCGCCTGCTTAAATACAAATAAATGTTTGCAGACACAGACCACTGCTGAGGGCCTAAGGCATTTCTAAGTCGAATCCTCTCCGCAAAACAATTCAGGACATGTGCTGCCTGTGAAATCCAATCAAAACGTCTCAATAGATGATTTATTAATTTTAACAAAACTTATTCAAGTTTCATAGATGTTTTCCTCTTTGCTGTTTCCCCTGTAATACTTCTGTAAACGGGCGCATCGGTGGGTGGGCTGGATGTCCACTAGGGGTCAGGCTGACACAAAGCATTCAGCAGCTTCTGAAACAACGCAGCACACGCTCAGATGCTGGAGCGTTGTGAGGTGATGTGAGGCCAGGTCCTAATGATGGAAATAAGATTCAAAATCTTTTAAAATTAAAATGTACAAAAAAGGAAATTCAGAATTCTAAAGTGAATGAGGTGAAATGCACACATGTCACACGCAGAGAAGCACAATAAGAAACCCAGAGACAAAGGACATGTTGGATTTTAACAGACTCGTTTGCATTTCATAAAAGAAGTCCAATAAAATCCCTGACTGCCTGGTGGTCAGAGCCCACTACTGCTGCTATTTCAAACCACAAAAATTGCTTTTTTCTTTCCTTCTTTCATTTTTTTTTTTTTTACACCCCGTAATCACCTTCACCTTTAAGCAAATCACGTCTGCAACAGAGTCAGTGCATTCACCTCAAGTGCTGTGCCATAAGCAATTTTATCAGAAATGATTGCTTTATGCTCTCCTTATAACACCCCTCACGGCTAGAATCACATAATAATTAATGTAGCAAAAATGACTCATTAGTGCAAATATATTCCAAAAATACGCCAGTCAGTCCTGCCGATGAAAATACATTGATTTGCTTGAAAGGTGAAATTTAGGAGCTGAAGGTAGAAAAAAAAGAAAAAAGGTGAAACTGCTTCTCACTAAGGTGCCATTAAGTCCATACAAAAGGTTTCAAATCTGCTGATTTTATTCCTAAAGTGTCGAATTCAGCTTTCGTCACTACGGCAACAATTCATAGCAAAAAGAATCATCTCAGGGCGATTTACGTTGGAAAGTAAAGAGCAAGCAAGCGAGCACTTTCTTTCTTTCTTACCATAAATCTCAAATCAACTAAAAAAAAAAATCACACTGTCAGGTTAGTTTTCTCCAGTTAAGTCATGTCATAGATTCATACATCTGTTATATTCTTCAAATCTTTAATTAGTGATCACCTTCAGTATTAAATGTAACACTGCTGAGATAATAATTCAGGAGGGTGCTTTTGCTGCTGCTCTCAGGTTTAATTACTATCTGCAGAGCTCAGTATTTATCCTGCCCATCGTTCACATTTATTCATCACTTTTTGAGAGGAGCCAGGTTGGTGTTTGTAAAGGTCCTGTCACAATTTTGATTTTTTTCTGTAATAATACATCGGTTATGTGCTCAAAAGGATTTTTTTGTAATCACTTTAAAAGAAAAGTTTGCTAAGTCACACATCAGTAAATCTACAAAATAAAACAGAACAAGGACGAAGCGCTTGTGGACATTCACAAAAGCAAACAAAGCGGGGAATTTTTTGTTTGTTTAGTCAAAAAAACTTCACTCTCAGATGTTAACAAACACAAATATGTGTTTCTGTTTTTGACCGTGTATGTGTGCTTGAGTATCTGCGGTGTGCTGCGAGGATCCTGACGCACACACACATAGAGAAGACAACTCGGTGAAGTCTTTAACAAGCTGTCAGGGGTCATAACATTGTTCTCCTGCAACAGTTAACACAGCACACCAGGCAGCTCCAGGTAGTGACACCCTTAGTGCACTGCAGGAGCACCTTTGTGGTCCAAACACACACACACACACACACACACACACAAAGAGAAAAAAAGCTGTGCTTGTACTCGCATTCTCACTTCTGGCCCCATACACACCGCAGCAGCTAATAGGTGGCAGTGTTCTAGCTTAATGGAAGTGCAGAGAGAGAGAGTTCTGCTGTTGAGGTAGATAGGGCCCTCTGGGCAAAAACACATTAACCTATTTGGAGGGCGTGAATTCTAGATGGTGTTATTAGCAGAGAGTCTGAGCACCTTGAGCTGAGCGGCTCTAATACTCACTGTGAGTTTGTGTGTCAGAGAGAGAGAGAGAGACAGAAAGAGAGCGAGAGGAAGAAAGAAAATTCTTAGTTTCGCTCGACTGTCTCAGACCAGGAGTGAAGGCCTTTGCACAATTTATCTCCAGCGGTGTGAATCAGCAGGTTGGAGAAAAAGCTGGACTTCCTTCACTCAGGGTTTTATTAGCTTTTGAGCAGGAGCGCAACAACAAGTCAATGCGGTGCTGAAAAGTGAGGGTGGAAACAAACCCGACCGAGTAACCAGTTTTTAAAAAAAAGTAACACAAGTCGAGAATCACCCTGACAACAAGCTACAAAACTTATTAGAGAAAGAAAACACAACAACTGTCACTGTCACAGCTACACATATAATCTCAGGCTGAATGCTAAAGGAAAAAAATAAAAGAGCGGGGTAATTACGCTTATGCCATCCACCAATTCTATCCAATTAGCCAATTAAGGCTAATTACAGTTTTAGCTTTGGCACAAGGCTTTTCATAATTAACCATTTATCAAATCTCCGCCCTCTTTCTTACCAGAAGACACCCAGGCAGCAGAGCAGCGGAGGCATTCACTCCCATTCTCCCACCTCCCCCAGAGGGACTGGAGCTGTAAGCGGGCTCCCGCTTATTCCCCTGATTACCTTGTGAGGGCTGTAAATACATTTATATTTAACCTTTCTTTAAATTATGACTTAATAATTATTATACAGACACAGCAGATGGGCAAAAGAATATAGACGATGATTGAGCCTGCTGAGTGGTTGCTCACAGGCAGTCGTTTTGGTTTCTTTTCTCCATAAGGTTTTGACCCTAATGTGTTAAGTGCAC
Organism: Oreochromis niloticus; assembly: GCF_001858045.2. NCBI lineage: Eukaryota > Metazoa > Chordata > Actinopteri > Cichliformes > Cichlidae > Oreochromis > Oreochromis niloticus. Next base: position 16,269,343 of record NC_031971.2, on the reverse strand, counting down.
AGATATGACCTGCGCTGGATTTGGAGCTGTATAAATAAAAGAGAAATCAAATTCGATTTGACCGTTTATGACCACCTTTAAAGCATCAATACACCGAGGTGACCACAAGGTCAGCAGGGACTCCAACCTGTCCCGTTCTTCTCTACACACACACACACACACACACACACACACACACACACACACACACACAGCACTCTAACCCCTATTGTACCCACTGCATTATCTACTTTTAGTTTGATCCTCCGGTTTCACAGTGTAAGTGAATTTCGTCAAGTTTTACATTATTAAAGGGCAGAAATAATTTATCTAATATTCATTATTTATATTTATACAAGGAGCTTGTCCGCAGGGAGCAGGTCTCATTTTCAGCCTCATATTTTGTAAACAGGCAGTCGCACAAGTGACAGTTCCTCTGATTTAAAGAGACAGGCCTGCTTATGGAGAGTGATGCCTACCTTGAATTCAAATGGAAAGGTGATCAATTTTTAATTTTTCTTTTCTTTTTTCCGTGCGGCGTTTGCATCGACTCATTCTCAGATTCTCCGGCTGCTGTTGTCCCTTTCAAACGGACAACGGTGGCGGACAGGTGAGCTTGAAGCGGAAAACGGAAGCAGAAAATTCATCCGAGCAGCAGCCCAGAGAAAAAGAGAGAATGCCGGCTCGGAGAGGAGAAAGCGTTTATTCTGGAAAGCAAATGAAAGGATGACTTAAAGAAGATCACCCTTAAAGAACTCATTTTAATCTTAATCCTCCATTTTTATGTTTTCTTTACTTTTGTGGAAAGCCACAGACGACTTCTACAGAAGCGTCTACAACCCCCCCCCCCACCCCTTTAAAAACCAATAGCATCACTGGCAAAGTCAAATGCTGGTAACAAGTGAACTTTGCTGAGAACTCACCGGAGGCTCGCGCATTAAAAAAACAGCATGAAGTTGGTCAAGACTGCAGGATTGCGTATGCAACTTTCCATGTTAACAACACAGAGCAGACAGACGGGAGGGCTGGCAGGGCCAGACAGCCGCGTGCATGTTTGTTAGGCCGAGCGTGTCTGCCCCGCACCTCCACGTCAGCGGTGCCTGAGTAGCTGTAAGTATGAACAAAATCACTTTTCAAGGAGAATAATGTAGAACAACATCGTGTCAACTTTAGGATATATTTATATATTTCTCTGGGCGCGGCATTAATTTTAAAGGAGCATTTTTTTTTTAAGTTGAGGAAAAGGGAACGCTGCGCTCCGATCGCGTTTCGCCGCTATGCAAATGAACGAAATGAATGTCAGAATTTGCAGTGAAGAATTGATGAGGACAGAGAGCGCTTGTCTTGGTTGCGAGGCGCGCGGATGACGGAGAGGACAAGTGACGTTCATTTTCAAAGGAAAGTTTCACGCCAGCTATCATGGCAGCCATTGTGACTTGCAGATAAATTTTAATGCCCCACTCTGACGATTCTGTGTCACTCTCCCCCTTTTTCCTTTCTTTTTCTGTAAGAACCCATCGCTATCTCCTCTCCCTATCTGCGATAACATCCGAACAGACACATGTGCATGTGGCGCCAGGACCCAGAAAGCCTGTGCACATGGAAAAGAAAGATTGGGGGGGGAGAGTCTTTATAAAAGATTCATCACAAATGTCTCTAATCCACTACTGCATTGTCAAGGAGATGTTATAAAGCACACATTGTAAATGGATTCTTCCCTCACTGACTAAAGTCATTTCTGCAGAGGGATGGGGGGAGTGGAGCCAGGGCGACAGGGGGCATCCTTGTGTGGCACCAGACAAGTACATAGTGCGAGCAGATGAGCAGCACTCTCTGGGACTGCATTACTACCTGTCCCCAGTGCTGCGCTGCCTGTGAGCCTCGCTCTAATGTACAAGCCGGCCACATTCCCCTTGTCAAGGCCTTGACGTGCACATCAAAAATTACCCAACCTAAAGTGACAGCCCCCTTTCTTCCCGTCTCTCCCCTCTCTGCAGCCCAGCCTACTCTCCAACCTGCTAAAGGAGTGCTTTGAAAGCCAAGACTGCCAGTGCCACTCTACAGCGTCAGGCACTTTATTTGTTCCTCACCGCAGGCAACCGGGAGGTAAAACAATATGGATGGCACTGTGGAAGCTCATAATATTAGCTTTAGCTGTGGGCACTTGGCCATAAATATCGCACTGCCTCATGGAGAATATGATTGGAGCCACTTGAAGTATCGGGCTTTTGAGCAAAGGTCTGGGGAAAAAAAGAAAGAAAGAAAAAAATATGGTGGCCGGGGTGTCACTACCTTTCTTTCATCTCTTATCAAATCACCCTTCAGCTCCTCCATCCTCCCGGTGCAAAGTGACACAAGTCTCTCATGCTTTTAGTGGCACTTTGAAAAATAAGACCTCAGTGAAGCAAAAATAATCACTCCTTTCAACACTTCACTTCATCTGGCGATGCTCTTCACTCCTCCATTTCGGAGCCTCTTCAATCATAGGCGATGATTTCGGGTATAATTTATGTATTTTCTGTTCGGGGGGGATGGAAAAGGAAAAAAAAGTGACAAGAAGCGCTCCGGCCTGCCACAAACACGCAGACAAACATCCACACGCACACGAAATCTGACACGTTTTGTACAGCTTTGATCTCTTCCGCTGTCTGACTGTTACAAACGTGACATTTTACGGTCTGATCTGGTCTTTTTAACCCCTCGTGGTGATCTGAGAGTGCGTGTGTGTTTCAGGAACGATGCTGGAGAATTTGCGCGCCGTCTTGAATTCACATTTCTCTTGAGGACAAATTAACGTGTGATGGTTTCATGCTGGCACACGTGCCAAACTTCCTTACAGATGTGTTCATCAAGATAAGAACAGACTGGATCGAGTAGGGCGATATGGACACCTCAGCCCGATCTGCAACAAAAAGATTTTGCTGTTTCTTTCTCCAATCAATAATCTTTTGTTGCTTGGATCTTTCCTCTGTTCTGCTCTGCGCATCCCCAGACTGACGCTGTTCAGTCAGTGCTACAACTCTATTAAGCTCAAAGAGAACTGGATAGGTTGTTTTTGGACACTACAAAACAATGAAGCAAAAAAAACCCCAAAACAAGTCAAAATGGAGACAACTGTTTAAAAAAGATGCTTCAAGGATCAGTAAAAGCACTACAAATATAGAAAAATAGCCATTATAATAAAGATAAAATCATCATTATATATTTAGTTGTTTAGAGGCCATTCCCTTTTGAGAAGCCAAGGTTTCCCACTAATCTATAACTAATGGGTAATCTATAACTATGCAATAATTTTTTTCTTTGTGCATGTGCAGGTCACATTTTAGATTCAATTTCTTTTCTCTTTTTGTGATATATGAGCTGTGACGTAGCCAGAAGGCTCCTGGTTTGAATCTAGTGGATAGTAAGGATCACCATGCAGGTTTTGTGTGGGATTTGTGTATCTGAGAACATGGAAATCCGCAGCTTTTTCACTCATTTTTTGTTCAGTCCTTGTACCTGACCATTTTCTGAGGGCTATTTTTTCTTTGTTAAGCCACTTAACACTGATCTATGAATCAGTCAATTATAAAATGGCACCTAACTCAAGGCATGAACCAGTGTTGTGTCTACACATAACAGACAACTTAGCAAAGAGCCAATTTTAAATTTTAGCCACCTTTTAACCAGCAGCCCTTAGCAAAAACACATCATTTGTTCCCATTTATTTAGTTGGATCTATGAAAAATCCTAAAGTTAAAATGTTATGCCTGTCAAACTGTGTTATTTTTGCACCAAGAAGGTGATTCCCAAAGAGTTATTAGCTGAAACCTTGGCATATCACATGGTGTGCAGTGTGTCCTTAAAAGAACTGAGGAAATTGAACAAGTGGACGACCAAAGAAGAAGTGGTAGGCATAAACATGAAAAAAAAATCTAGAAAAGACCTGACAGACCTGAGAGATGCACCTGGACCTTTAGTTGATCCATCTACTGTTTCCTGAAGCCTCAGCAGAAATGGTATCAGTGGAAGGGCAGCTGTCAAGAAGCAATTCATAAGGAAGGGAAACAGAAAGAAAAATCTGAGGCATGCCAAAGTAACAAGAACCTGACTGAAAATCAGCCATAACAGGTCTGATGGAGTCATGAATCCAAATGAAAAAGTTTTGATTGAAATCATCATCAGTGTGTATGAAGGAGGTCAAGAGAGAGATACACAGCAAGTGTCTATCTACATGTTCTGGGACAACATTTCAGCCTGTGGTGTCGGGAATGTTGCCAAAATGGAATTATGAACGCAGAAAAGTGCCATCAAATTTTGATCCAGGATGCAACACAATCTGCAAAGTGTCTGACTGGCAACAACTTTATTTTTCGGTGTGAAAAGTTGGGGGTTGTAAGTTGCTGGACCTATTTTCCATTTCCCCAACAAAATATAAAGAAATGAAGAGCGACTCAAGACTTCAGCACAGTACTTTTCACATTACGACTTAATGAAGTTTTCCCAAATACCTCAAGAAAAAATCTGAAGAAATAACACAAGCAGTTAAAATAAAGTGTTGCTTTCACGTGTACTCACACTGCTCTAGATACACTGAAGGCACGCTGTCAGGAAAAGGTCAGTAAAGTATAAACACACACACACTCAAAACTCTTTTCAGCATAGGAACACAACGAAGGGAAAAACTTCACGGCATGTTGAGTTCATCATTTATATCTGGAGCTGTACGAACTGTTTTTCCAGTACAGTCATTGTTATCTTTCTGTGAGGAACTTTAAAACAGATGTAGATGTTCAGATGTAGTGTTAGTTTGAACTGGATTTGAAGCAGAAGCAAACCAGAGAAACAGTATCGGCCCTTTCTCACTCCTCCTTCTCTTGTATCCACATAAGCACACACACACACACACACACGCTTCCATCTGAGCCGGGTCACTTAGGACCACTGCCTCATCACTTTAACTAAGTTACACAATCCTCGCCTCTGCTGTCTTTTAATCCCCACTTTCCCTCCTCTCACCTCTCCTTCCTCCTGCACTCGCATCTGTGTGCATCTGTGTCCCCAACTGCTGTGCAATTAAAGAGAGATGAGCAGTGCTGTTAGTTCATAAAAAAAAGGGAGTGAAAAAACATAATGTAGTTTGCGTGTCACCATAAATTTGCCGCATGCTGAAAATTTAAAAGAGCTGATGAATAATTCGAGGGGAGCGCAAAGGGGAAGAAGGGTGGCGGTGGCACTCGCGGGCTGGGGTGGTAAAAGAAATAGAGTGAATGTGGAGGAGAAGACAACAAGAGAACAAGGGAGGATGGAGGGGTGTGAGGTGGGGGGTGAGGTAGAGAAATGACACTGTTATTCATCCAGGCCTTCGTCACAAGTTTGGAGTGAAAGACGCGAAACTTCAAGCGCGCGCTCTCCCGTGGGTGAGATACTGCAGTTCAAACAAAGTAAACAACTGTTTTACTCTGATGCACACTTTAGTCTTGCTGGAGGCTAAGTTGCCTTCCTGCTGCAGCTGGTATTGTGGCACACTTTGCCGACAGGGGAGAGCGCGAAAATTGTTGCGGAGATCTCACAGTATTCTAACCGAGTGTGGCACGCCGGAGACTCAGCCTTGTTATTTACATAAGACGAGCAGGTTGGCTTTCATGAACGAGGAGCCGCTCAAGTAGAAAAGGGTCATGAACGCAGTGTGACACGATACAAATATGCGCTCGCTCGTGGAGAACTTTAACTGACGGAGACGAGGATGCGCATCTGTGAAGAACAGCGGTCCTTAGTGGCTTTACTGCATTTCTACTGAGCTGCATTTGGCAAATTTTGACCCCTCATTTTTGGTCTAAATGTGAACTGCCACAGTGATGATCACCTTTCATGGGGAAATATTACTACAGTGGACATTACATAAACTATTCAAAAAGCACAGCTAAATTGTGCTTTGTGAATAATGCAATCAAGATCCAGTACATGCAAAGCAAGCTTGTGAAAAACATACAAACATAAAAAAAAACTGATAAAATGGGGGCAGAAAAAAACAAAAACAAAGAAAAGATAAAGAAAAAATAAAGCAACATAGCCTGAGGTGAGCTGCAGCTGTTTAGTGAAATGATAAGACTTTAATGTTTCACCTGGTCCAGGAGAAAATCTCCCACAAGAACACATATCAAAGCGCCTGGTTTTTAAAAGAGGATTACACCGAAAACACGCAAGCGTTTGTGCAGGATGCAGGTTGTTTATCTGAATATCATCAAGTCTTCAGTCTGGAGGCCTTAACCAGCATTTATTCCCCTCCTTAAATGTGGGATTTGGGCTTCACTTTAAAAAAAGAAGAAGAAGAAGAAGAAGGAAGAAAGGAAGAAAGAAAGAAAACAGCCTTCAGCCTTTCTACTGTAGCAATTTAACTTCTAACAAAAATACACACAGGTTGGGAGTGTGATGATCCATGTAGAGCAGCAAGATAAATAAGGATTAAAGCCAGTTTAGTTTAGAGACACACGCAGTAGACGCTCGCGGTCGTGGAGGAGAGATTAAACAGACGGACGTTGTTGTGGAGGAGAAAAAAGCGAGCGGAGAGAGACTCATGAGAAGCTGCTCGCCTCCTTTGAGCTAATTACAGTCTAAATACAGCACTACTGTCTTTACACAGGTTACTTATGATCTTTAGATTCTCATTCGTCGCACAATAGAAGCAGGTCATAAAACACCCATCAGCTAGTCTGCTGATTTAACCTCTGGGGCTAATGGTCAGTATTTCTGCGATTCCAATGTAGGCAGTGGATATTTATTCTCCACTTTCACTGTTGCAGATATAATGAGTTGCAGATAAATAAATTAAGAAAAGGTAATAGAAAGCTAAATCATGGTTAATATGGACAACAGCCGACAGACAGGCATTTCCATGTCAGAATCAGGCTTTAAACGCACACATAAAAGCAGAGAAACGTTTTCATAAATACTCATAAACAAGCAGGATACAGTAGAAAGGTTCAAAATCTGGCCAGTGCTAGCTTAGCTTTGTTTGCTGCAGAACAGTTGCTTGATCAGACATGTAATGTCCATTGCCTTCAACAACTTAAACTTCCAACAGATTCAACGTGCCTGATTTTATTTAAGCTTATCACACAAACACGTGCATCGACTGAGTTTTTCAGACACGCAATAACAGCGTGTATACAGTAACCAGTTAAAATAACCCTCAACACCCTCCTCACAATCGGACAAATGTTACCACACACAACAAACTGGCGCATTGCTTTCTGCTCAAACGTACATACTAAATAAGATATGGGGGAAAATGAACCCATTTCCCCTCTCGTTACTTTCAAATGCAAATTGGGTCCTTCATTAAAATGTGTGGCTAAACTTCATTAGCAGCAGATATTGATTTTCGGGGCTGCGACGATCTGATAGGCCCTATAGGCAAGTGAAGGTACAAAGGTTTGTCTAAATGCTAACTGGTAGTATGTGGCTGGCGGCTAAGTGCAGTTCTGGCTCTGAGAGATATGGAACATCTGGAGAGGTAACATTTACATAAGCTTCTCTTTGTACATGGGAACCTTCATTAACATTGCGCTGCTTTGAACTGAGGATGAGATGGTAATACGGATGAAACTGAAGTTAGGAGTAGAGGCATTGTTGCAGCCATGTGCTGATTTCTTTGAGGGTATTTCCTGTTCCATTTGCAGAAACCTGGTCTTAATATCAGAATTGTAAGCGTCAAACTTCCGGGGCCAAAAACCACTCAACTATTCTGACTTCAGTCTTTAGGGTCCACAATGAATAGAAATGTACACAAATAGCTTTGAACTGACATACATGAGAGTTAATCGTTTAATTTGCTTAATATTGAGCTAAGTTAGCAACATGTTAGAATATGACAACTGCTATGATAGGTTGGATTGGTCTCCTGGTAAAAAACAAAAGTGTGCAAACATTTGCGCACACACACCCACATGGGCAACTCAGAGTGCAGCATCTTGTCGAAGGATGCGTCGACATACAGACTAGAGAACTGGTCCACAGACCTTCTGACTGGTAGCCACCACCTGCTATAGTGCTATGTAGCCTAATGCCACAAAAATGCACGAGCCAGACATTTCTGTGCAGAACTGAGATATGATGAGAGGGTCCAGAGGGTCACAAATGTACCTTTCCTGCTGACACACACCTCTGCTGACCGGTCTCCTCACAATGAAACCTCTAGCCCTTTCTTTAATTTCTCCAGCACTCCTCCTCTCTGTGACACCCAGGTCTGCACTATAGACTCTCTCTTAATTCCATCTCATTATTTCTCCAAACATGGTCGCACTTTGTGGCTCCCCCTCAATCAGTGGCCGGCCTAACCCCCTGATCTCTGGCAAATAGGGGCCCAGTTGTGCGCCACTCCTCACACCGTGTGGAGCACACAAAAGGCCGTGACCCAAATTGCGGAGGATTTAGGCCCTAATCTGTCTTTACTCTGTCGAAAAATGGCTGGCTTGGATAGAGACCAGAAAAGCAAGAGAAAAAAGGAGGAGGGGGTGGTGATAGTTTTTATAGGATGGAGGGTATAGAAGCATTAAGAGCATGCCCCCAGTTGGGGAAAACATCTGCTTTTCATCATCAGGGTGCTGGTCCAAAGCCATGTTATGTTTGTGAGTGTGCTTGAGTTGGAGGTTGCGGTCGGTAGGCAGGGACTAACATGGCCTGCTTTACATTTTTAAAAAGCAACACAAGAGGCGTCTCCTAGAATCACGTAGAGTGTAAATTATTGAAATTATCCCCGGTGTCAGTGGTCTAAAACAGCACAACACGATGCAGAGACGTACGTGGCTCTACCTGCCAGGTCCCCCAACACACTTGTAAACAACTGTAATTCTGTGCAAAGCAAGCTCAAGTACAGCATGTCCGTGTGTAATTTATTTATCATTTATTTATCTGCCTCCCAACAGGCAGCTGGAGGTGAGAGATACTCTCTGTTTACCCCACTGTGAACATACTCACCCAGGCCACACGCGAAGACTCACACACAAACTCAAGCATCAACTATGACTGCAGCGTTGCTTCAGATGACTTTAAGTTTTGCTCGAGTCATCGCAAAGAGGAGAGAAGATCTTGGTGGTGTTTCTTAAATCTTAAATTTAGCCCTTATTTCTATGATTTAATAAACATCACATTCAACAAAGCCATTATTAAGATCAAGGAACACTACATCCTGCGTCCCTGAGTCCTAACACGGTCAAAGAGTCTGTAACAATCTTTTCCAGCGGACAGGAGAGAAATTCTTTTAAACCCCTTTCAACATTTACTCTTCCTTCCACATGAGGAAACACAGGTAAGTCCTGTATGTGCTCCCAAATTAAGTAAAAGCCTGGCTTGGCTTCAGGGCTCCACAGACGCAAATAGAAGACACAAGAATGGAAGTCCCGAGGTCAGCTGCAGGATGTGACCAGTGCGCTCCAGTAACGCCCCCCACCGAGCACGACCTTTTCAGACCTCCCAAAAACAGAGAGACCGGGTCAAAAACAGGATATACAGATGTAAACAAAAGAACCATGTTCAAGGAAATTGAGCACATCAAATCCGTCCTTGCCACAAGACAACAATTGCGTGCATGTACGACAGCTCTGAGTACACTGGGTCAAAGGTCTACATCTGTAAATAGTGACCATTACAGTGGGCCAATTGAGCCGAATTTTATCGTTTGCTTAGTGTCCCCTTTGAAATGAGATAAAAGCCCCTAAAATTTGCCAAAAATATTTGTTTTTGTCACAAAAATGTATCCATTGTGTAAATTCACTGAATCAAATTCAACGTCAGTGATGAACAGTGAGTTGTTTACCTTTGAGGAAACAAGAGACCTGGTGCATCTCAGACAGAAATGGATTTATTGACTCTGTTGCACCATCCAGTCCGTCCACTTCCTGTAATTAGATGGTAAAAAAAAGGATTTTAAAAAAGTAATATTTTCATTAAACTTTCCTATTTGTTTACCCTGTTAATGACCAAACTAACAATCTTGCAAAATTTATATTATATATATAATATAAATATACTATACTATATATACTATATATTAAAGATGGAGGCTCTCACCCATTGATTTCTGAAGCCAATTTGACTTCTGGCCTGCACTCCATCTGAAGGCCACCAGATGGCGAGAGTTCCATCCATCCATCCATTCGCTTCCGCTTATCCTTTTCAGGGTCGCGGGGGGCGCTGGAGCCTATCCCAGCTGTCATAGGGCGAGAGGCGGGGTACGTATGGCGAGAGTTGTGGTTGAAAAAAGACTGATCGAAGAAAAAGGAAAATGGCTTTCAGCCTTGGCCACTGTAAACACTTTCCTAATGAGTTTATGGTGTCAGTTGCTCATTTTGGCTCATACTGCAAATCAGTGATACAGGGTATTAAAGTGGACACTTATCTCTGGTGTGCTCAGTGGCAAATGACTTGTGATTGACAAGTCATACTGTCTGTGTTCCCATATTTGGAATAATGGGGTTTAGTGTTAAGTTAGCAGCTAATGCTAGCTTGGTTAGCATACCTTGACTGCATAGTTGTATCGCATACAGTGAATTAGTGCTAAACTCCAAATAAAATAATACTTACCTATTAGGAAAACCTGGACTCTGACTCCTTGGACCATTTGTTAGTACTTTAACTACATAGCATGCCAAAATATCTGTTAAATAACTGTATTTACAAAAGGCACCAAAGTTCCAAACACGATCAAGACGTTCAGTTCACCAAAATATTAGCGAGGGACTCCTTGAAGACAGCTAGCAGCCCGCTTGTCACTTAAAGCAGCTCAATAAAAATCGAAATATTTAAGCCTCAATACAAAGGGCCAGCCTTAAGACACCTCTAATTTATTTGCAGTTTTTAGTCCTTCATTTTCCTTTGTTTTCTATCCCAGAAGTTGCCACTTGATAGTAATCCAGCTAGCTACTCTATGCAAACTTTTCCCATGTTCAGCACCTCCACAACAAAAAATTACGTGCAATACTGAGGAAAAAAACATGCCAGTGTAAACCAGCCAGCCAGGTAGCTACAGTGAAAATAGAAATAAACCCTGAGAACCACTCTCCAGCTAGCCTAGCTGGACTAGTATTTTAAGAGGAGACATGCTGGATGCTAAATCTAGGAATTTCCTTAAAACCTGTATAAAATATAATATAATAATATTATGTTGGAGCTCATGTCAAAATCTCAATGAATGAAAAATCATTATCTTTAAATAGGAGATGGGTTTTTTCTTACTAATCACCGGGGCAATTTTACATTTGACCTCCATCTGCTCACGTCAGGTTTAGCCTATTGTTATATTCAGAGGTGAAAAGTCTGAGTTTTAAGTATTTTACTGGCTCAGTGATATTTTAGATAAACCTGAAGGAGAGATAGTGATGCCTTTCCCTGTAAGCCCACACATATGCTGGACACCACACTGCCCTGCCCAAGCAGAAGAGCTGTGCTTAACCAGCCCCAGGGAGCTAGATTATGAAGAACAACCATCTGATTTCTGCTTCCTCCTCAGACCCCTTGCTTTTCCCCCAAAACCTCCCACCTCATCACCGCCTCTCGCTCACCCCAGCCTCCTCTCACTCGTATGATTAAGGGTCAAGCGTGCCACCTCGTCTCCAGGCCATCATTAAAAGGGCGACAGAAAAGAGAACGAGAGTGAGAGAGAAAGACACCCTGGCACATAGGGCTAATGAAAGCCATGAATCACAGTGTGGTCTTTAAAGAACATATTAGTGGCATCATTAACTCTGCACAAAGGCCAGAGCCGGGGTGAACAGACAGGTCGCTCCACCAGTCTGCTGCCCCACCCCCTGCCACCCGCCCCTACCGCTCTGCCTTTCATATCCCCAAGAGCCGCCTCTCATTAGAGAGGCACCCACGCTGCCACATATGTCCCACAGTCCTTGACTATTTGCCTGATAAATTTGAGAGACATCTAAGGTGTAACCTAAAATAACTGGCACAGCGTGTTTTCAGAGTGGCCCAGACAAACTCCAAAACATAAAAAACAAAAGCTCCCACTTCTGCTTTCACGAGCAAACAGCAGACATAGATTCGGTGGACATGTTCCTCTTAACCTGCCACTTCCTGTTTGAACAAAAACAACTCTCCCTGCAGACGCCCTGCAGCAGGGGCCTGTGGGCGCTCCTCACAGGCAGTGACCTTTTCACACAGCCTCGGGACAAAGTGGGTCTCTCAGCTCACCCTGGAGCAACACCCACCACCACCACCACCACTTCCCTCCAAGTGCCCCTTTCCTAGCCTCCTTAGATACCCAGGACCTGATGGTGTTTGCTGGTAGATGCTGGAGCCTCTCCATCAGAGGTGTGTCTGGAGCCCCCCGTGCTCGGGGAGTGAGCCCAGGCCTCATTAGGCGCTCCATGATGAAATGATCTGAAAGGCCCCAGCCTCAGTCAGCACCAGCCAGCAATCACAGCAGCCTGAACTGGAAAAGCTCATCTCAGGGCCCCACAGGCGTTAAATCATGGATAACCTTCTTGTTTCTCTCGCTATCTAACTATCTGCACCCCCTAACTTGCTCTGTCTCACTCAAACTATGTATGGCTCGCCTCTCCTCTCTTTTACTTCCACGCTGCCACCCCTCCCCATCGCTCCTGCCCGCCTCCCCCGCCTGCCTGCATAGGTCTTCACTCTATTACAGCTACTCACAGACCACACTGTACTGTACTTTACCGCTTCACTCACCAGAGACATCAAAGTTTAACACCTACAACTTACAGCTCTCAGTCGCATCTCATCTCACACTTTCCATGTTCCTCTCCCGGATTGTTTCTCCAAGCTTTTCATCATGCGTTGTAATTGCAATTCTTTCTTTCTGTCTTTTTAACTCTTCACCGCACCAGTGTCCTTCTCTGACCGCTGACTTTTTTCTTCCATTTTTCTTACGGCAAGACACATTTAAATCTTTTATAGCAATAAAGTAAAGTCCAACTTTGGAGAATTTAAGCAGCATCTACTGGAGATATGGTTGACGATTTAAATTTATAAGATTACATCATATATTATGCAGAGAAGCACTAATATACAATTACAATACTTAAATATCTAAACATCTAAAGTCAAGCTCTCTTTTCCAAGCACAAGAATAATTATGGTCAACAGCATGTAGTCGAATAAAAATGTGAGTTTTTGTTTCCTGTCACTTTTATTTTATACATTATTTAACTGTATTATCATTGCCAGCACAATGTTATAACTGCCTGATGTGCAGGCAATTTTTATTCTCCTGGATAGTTTAATATATGCCACCACATTACATTACAGTCTATCTGTCTTTCTATCTGGCCTTGACACTGATGATAAGATTCGGTTCCTGCTTTGAAATTATAATCATAATTCCCTTCAGATGAACTGCACCGGTGACATGCAGGTGCCTGCAGGTATGCAGGTTTGAAGCATAGCCGGCTCCGCATGCGCCACCGAAAGAATCAAAGTAACGGCTCTCTGGGAAGCAGGGTGCTTGAGTACCTATCAGAGTAAAGGGGAGTGATTTTAGGGGACAGTGAAGAGATATTAGTGCCTCATTCCTGTGAGGTATTACTCGCAATCCAAAACAGAGGAGTGGAGTAGCGGGAGCAGATGATTGTAAGTATTATGCTGCCTTTCTTGAATATATGCTTGAATAATTGAACGCCACTTAGTCCCATTTGAAAGTTTGAGCGTGTTGTGGATCAACTGCACCTATGGCGGGTCAGTGTGGCTAGCAGGGACAGGTATTTACACTACGGCTTCTAATATATTCATGAAATGCAGGGCATGAGAATTTTTCTGAAGCCCTCACGTATGTAAGTCGCAACACACAGAGCCATGGATAATTAAAGACTGTCGCAAATGCTTTATTTCTGCAAGCAAAACATCCCTCCCCTGCCCTTAACTCCACACCTTGTATGAAAAGCATAATTCTATAATAAAGCTAGTTTAGGGGAAACCTAATGTTATATTAAAGCAGAGTTAATCTATGCACGGGGAGCCTTCTTACCATACATTATTATGCGCTACAGAATGCTTTAATGTGCAAAAAAGACCCCCTTTTTTTGGCCAAGAGTAGACATTATATCACCACAGGTTAATAAAACTTTGGGTTTCTTAATTTTTCATAGTGGTTAGTGCATATGTAAATATTTAATGAGGTCTTTATGCTCCAGATATTCCAACAAAAAGGTTAATAAGCTCTAAGATGGAAGATAGGGTATATAATCGCTAGTCTGTCCTACAGAGGAAGGAGGACTGGTGGAGAAGTAATAAAAAGGCCAAAAGAAGGAGGGGAGAAGGATACAAAATGACACTTTAACTGCTCCATGAAGGAAAAAAATATAAAGAGATAATATAGAAATAGTGACGATGATATAACCGAGTCTTTTATAAATGTGTGCTTGTCCGGTGCGGGACAACGAATGTTAAAACTATTAGAAAATAGCATGTTTTTGTGAGCACATACACAAACGTATTAAAGGATTCTGATGATGTTTGCTGTGGATTATCGCTTAAATATCAAACTGAGAAAGATAACAGCCCGCCAGTCGATTTACTGGATCATTTCAGCCTTACATTAAGGAGACACTTATACAGCACACACTTTAACAGGTACAGCGGTTAAAATGTAACCTGTAGGCTGTCCCTGACTCAGTTATAGGCTCTCAATCGAGCGGCGCTGTTCCTGTTTAATTAAACAAAGCCGCCAAACAGCAAACAACTGTACTACTTAATTTAATTTATGAAAAAATATTAATGAATAGCAGAACTGTTAACAGCAGCCCTCTATCAGCACTTGAGTGCCCTCCATGTAAGGCAGGCATTTCATTTCTACTTAACCGCCACACATGAACCTTATAAAATAAAATCTACATACTGAAATCAGCTGGGAAGCCCAAACGCCGCTTTCATTTAACTCATCTTCCACCATTACGGCATGAAAGCCATCCCGTCTGAAGCATATAGCTCTTTCCTTAATTAACACACACTGTGGTGTGTTGCAATATCAAATTAATATTTCAGGGCTGCTTCGTTTTTATGGCCACTACCATTTGAATAGGCCTTAATAGAGTGACAAGACATTCCCACTGAACACTGTCCCATGAAAAATGCACAAGCCACTTAAAACCAATGGCTAGTCACAAGAAGACACTTGGCCCCTCAAGACAAACCATGACTTCTTTCCTGATGAGAGGAAAGCAGGCATATTTTCAGCACCCACTGAGGAAAGTAATGCTCTCCCCAGCGCACACATCTGTTATGAAGATTGGATGAAATGGTTTGATAGTGAAACATTAGCTTCTTTTAAATCTCACGCCTGGTGAGCATTCTTCAAGTGTAACGCAGGGTTAATAATTAAAGTGCCCTATTCGCCATAGTATTAATTGTCAGGGCCATCTGATAGTCTTCTTGCCAAAAAAAAGAAAGAAAAGAAAGCCTTGGACTCAGAGGTTGCTTTAGCATACTTGAGCTGAACATCTGGCTGCAGATGAGCTCATTATGAATGGAAATACAATACAAAACAGAGCAGACTGAAAAGGTCTGTACTGAGACTGTTTTCATAGGCCCGACGGAGGCTTAAAATAATCAATACATCTGAAAGAATACGGGGTTAGAAGGTCGAAAGAATTCATCGGGGGTGGCCGAAGGTCAGTTTATTCACTTACTAATATATGCTGCAAGCGACTGAATCCTGTCGACCTCATTCGAGTCAAATACATCTCAAAAGACCTGTTGGTGATTTCTTTTGAAGCCCCTCCAGACGTTCATGCAGGCAGCATATTTAGATGTCTCCGTCAGTGCACCTCTGCCTCTTTAACTGTTTCATCAGGCGGCGCACACATCGGATCCTCTCCTTCATTCTTTGATTATCCAGCACTTGCCCCAGTGTGATTACGAGTAGTCAGTAAATACAACTGTGTTTACAGGGACGTAACATTATTAAGGCTTGCAGCGAATCCAGCCCCTCTAACTGTGCAAACTGCTGAAATATTAAAGCCAATAAGAGTCAAATAACATCTGGGGAGGTCTGGCAAAGAGAGGGAGGGAGAGAGAGTGAGCAAAGTTGTTGACTGTAATGTCCTGATCGGCTAACAAAGCACCTGTGATTATATTCTGTTTAAGCGTTGTTCTAAATACGGGACTTGTCAACTAAAGTGTTTTAGAGAACTTTTCATAACTGCAGTGAGTAATTACACTGATGGCGCCTGTCCACATACTTTTGCACATTGATAGCACAGAGCTACATGAATGAGACAAAATTACAAAAAGGTCTGATTCTCTCAAATCAATCTAACTTCCATATAAAATGTAATTTTTAAAGATGAAACATGAGAGTTTTCCGCTTTGGTTATTTACTTAGTTTTTTATTTTAACCTTCATTTAACCACAATGCGAAACTCTTAAGATTAAGACTCACTTTTGCCCCAGTGTCCTGAGCTGACATAGACAACATTAACCTGTTTTCTTTAATGGCAGAAGACGTTCCTGGAAAAAACCTGCAAAAGCACGTGGAGGACATGCAAAGCTCCACACTGGCCCTTGAAACCCTTTTATTATGAGCCACTGTGCTCCTCATGGTGAAAAGGTATATTTTTTTAAATGCTCTCTCTCTAGAAAAAACAAATGTTAAGATATTTCCTGAATCTTTAGCTTCAACTTTACCTTAAAGCCATTTAAATAGAGACTGATTCAATACAATGAGAAAACAAAACCCAAATGGAGAAAATGTACAGCATTGTATTCTATACAGATGTGTGCAGATATATATATATATATGTATATATATATATGTGTATGTATATATATATACACATACACATATATGCATGTATATATACATATTAATAGGCGATTCAGTCTATCACAAAGCCACAGATGTCCCTCTGCATTATTTGATTTTAACTGTTTAAAAAAAATCAATTTACATCCAGAATACATGAAAACAATATACCTCACAGAGCATTTTAAATTTGTGATGTTGCCTCAGGATTTGACATTTTCTCACACCGGCGGACTTTAGATACATGCCAGCATGCTGATTTTTAGAGTGTTATATCAGTGAATTGTGCAGCATATAAATGGTATGGAGGAGAAATGAAGAGGGAAAAGCTTCTCAGAGAGTAACTGGTGATGATGATTGAAGGGTTGAGGGAGGAACAGAGGAGGAGATGAAAAGAATTTGGGATGACAGGATGAGACAGGAGAAGAAGAGGACCCCACACGATGGGGGGCCTGAGAGGCCGTCTGCAGCGTTGCCTGATTGACACACAATTGCAGCGCTGCTGCCGGGGCACCTCCCAGAGTTTGGAGAAACAGCACAAGGCGCACCCACTGCGAGCAGGCAAATACACCTGTTCATACAGCCAAAATGACAGGTAGGAATACACAGAAAGACAGAAGCACACAGGCATATGGTGAGGAAGAAAAGTAAGGTATTCTTTGTCTGTCATGTGAGAGCTATTTCTGAATCAAAGACAGGTGAGATATGCATCCATTGATCTGCAGCAGGAAAGAGGGGCTAAAGCTAAAAGGGAAGCAGCTTCAAAAGGCGCATAAAGGAATAAATAACCTTCAGGAGGAGACTATTTAGGTAGAGGCTGGTTTATAATTAGGCGGCAGGCCCACTGCTTAGAATCACTAGTACATCTTTGCCACTGCTGATGGAGTGTGTGTGTCACTGGGTTGACCGTGCAAAGGGATCGTGCAACCTGTCAGCCATAATTCATACATAGAGTGCAGAGTGAAGGCGTGCATCGGCTCGCTGCAGTGATACACTTTTGTCTTTTCTCTCTTTCGCCTACATATTTTGGGGCAGACAAAAAAAACAGCTTTTAGATGCTTCCTCACCTTCTGTAATTGGATTTCATATTCTTAAAATTTCCTAAAAAAAAGAAATTAGTGCATATCGTGATAATTTTTTAAAAATCAGCAATGCACAAACTTATCAGCAGCTGCTGTCTGCATAAATGTGCCTCAGTATTTATGGCACAGATACATAACCAAGCTTTGTATGCATAGTGAACTTGATTATGCATCTGTGACAAAGACCTCCATCGTACTTCAAGACCTACATATGAATTATCCACACTGTTGATGGTGCGTTCCTTTGTTCAAGAGAATACAGTCACTGTAGCTGATCATGAGCAGACATATTCCACCTTATTGGAATTTATGCTATATCAAGATTTTCTTTGTTTTGGAAAACAAACTGCTTCTACTTTGGTTTTTCTAGATGCATCAACCATCAACACAGTGGCACAAACGCGTGTAGAGCAACAAGTCAACAAGTTGCATCTGTTAAATTCAGAGCATAAAAGGTGGCGGAAAACGGGGCTTGACATGACCGCAGGAAGACGATTATTTACTGCTGTCGGGGGAGAAGCTCTAACGTAATCAGTCTCTGACGCAGACCCGATTATAAGGCCTAACCTCTCTCTTTTCATTCACATCAGATCAGCTGTATGCTCACATACTGTGAGCTCGCTGACACCCATTAAGGTTCCCAAAGGTCCATGACAACTCCTTTGTCTCTAATGGAGGAGTCGACAAACAACCTGTGAGCGCGGGAGATCAGGAAACGCTGATGGAGATGCAAGAGAAGCGGCGAGAGTGAGAAGAGGGATAGAGTGGAAGGTGGGGGGAGACAGAAAGACAACAACTGACATCTCAGGGAATTTCACAGGGATGGCTAATCCAATGTGATCAGCGGAAGATTTTAATATTTAAATAGCCAGCAACGCACCAGAAGTTTCTAATTAAATTATAACTCATGCTTGAAAAGCAAAAGTGCATGTGTTGTGGGAGCTTAAATAATTCAGCCCGCCCTATATCTCGTCTTTCTGTTAACCTGGAGACAAATGGCACTTGCTAGGGCTTTTAGACAGGGGGCTGGCACTGTCAGAAACATGAACAACATCAGCTTGTAAAGGGCCTCACCCATCAGGGCCCAAATCCAAACTGACTGGCCTCACTACAGAACAACGTCTCCAACCTACGAATTAATTTGGTTAATTAATTCATTATTAATTACCTTAAAGGCCACACAACATTGGCACATAGTAAAAAGATGACAGGAAAAAAGCCTGCTCCTAATGAACCGGGGATGTTAATGAGGCACCAGACATCTATGTGCTGGCTCCGCTCACTATATCATCCTACCTGCGTGCTCCTATTAGAAGTTTCCAGCAAAAAAAAAAAAAAAGTATCAGAAAAGAGTTTATTAATTAATACAGTCTTGAAGGATATATGAGACGCTCACAATATCCATGAGAAGCGTAAAATATTTAGGGTGGTAACATTCATATTAATGGCAAAATTACACATACATCTCAGAAATTAAATTAGAATTCGACCCAACATTGATGGCAGAGTCATGTCAAGCATATAAATGTACTTATGGCTCGAGGTTAGAATATCTCTTTTCATTCATTATTTTTCTTCTTCTTTTTTTTTTTTTTTACCACCAGGTATCTTCGCTTTTGGCTACTCTGCCCTCGCGGCGTAATTCCAGAAAAGAATTACATTTTTGATGGGAACTAATTAGACAGGCCTTTACCTGAAATTCTTCCAGACTGTTGCGTGTTCCTGAGTTGGGATGATGGCGCTATAACTTATTGAGGGGCACCAACTGTTCTAACTTCTGCTTAGGAACGGAGAGAGCTCAGAGGTCTGCTTCTCACAGATTGTACTTTGCAGAGCAGAACAGAAGAGACTGAAAAACAAACCCCAAAGAGACAGAAAGTCAATCAGTCTACAAAGGCAGATTTCACTCTTTCAACAAAAAAAAGAAACCTTTATCTCTTTTGTACTGCATACTTTCATACTTGCACTTGCTATTTTCAGTGCATTTACACTGACAAATCTGGCAGCTTATGCACCTGAATGAGGGGCAATGTACAGTAAAGACATATTTCCCCTCTTTTCTTTATTTATTTGCTGGGAAACATGCATGAAAATACAGTAAATGGGGCAAAAACAGAATTTGTACAATTCTAACAACCTCTAAAGTAAATATTTAGCATGGCTACCTCTATTCTTCAACACTTCTTAGGCAGGTTTCTTGTAATTTTTTTCACTAGCCTCCAGAAATTATTCTCAGGGCTTCTCTGTGTTCTTCTATCCATGTCTCTTTTTTCTGTATTGGCAGTGTGTTTAGGATCTTTGACATGCTGAAAAATTTAGGTGTTGCCAACCAGAAGTTTTCCAGATGTATTGAGTGGTGGATCAAAATCTGATTGTGCTTTTCTGCATTCATAATTCCACTAATTTGGACAAGATCTCCAGCACCACTGACTGGAATGCAGTCCCAAACCATGACAGAGCCTCCACCGTGTTTTACAGATGAATGTAGACACTTACTGTTGTGCCTCACTCCTGACATCCTGTGTACATACTGAAAGGCTGGATGCATCTCTCAGGTCTTTTGTCTTTCTTTGCTCCCATCTTTTAAGGGCATGATTTTCAGATACTGTTCATCTGCTCCTTACAGTTTTTTTTAGGCCTGTTACTTCTTATTTTTGTCCACCATTTGTCAAATTTCCTCAGATTTTTTAAGAACGCATTGCACACCATATACCAGATATTACACTAATATTTGGAAATCCCCTTGTTGGTGGAAAAATACTATTTTATGTCTGTTAAGCTGTGTTATCTTTGGCATTTTTATAGATTCAGCTCAGGAAATAGCAATAAATTATGTGTTTTTGTGACAGGCTGAAAGTGGCTGAAGATACTATTTAAAATGGTTTCACTGCTAACTTTTCTGCTTTGTGTAGACACGACACCGGGTCCTTCATTTAGGTGCTCTTATTTAATCTTGAATGACTGACAGGTCAGTGTTAAGTGGCTTAACAAAAAATAAAAAAAATAAAAAAACATTTCTCTGAACATGGTCAGGTATAAGGACTGGACTAAAAATGCATAAAAAAGCAGCTAAAATGTCCAACGAAAAACTATGAAAGATGAAAGCCTGGAGAGCTGTTGCTCGAGACCACTTTGAAAAATGACAGTAAAATCTGTCTCCTTGCAAGCAAAATATAAATAAATGAGAGGTGGCTTTAGTTACTGTTGTTACATGTGTTGTTCAGGTGCTCAGCCTCATTAACTTGTCTTCACTCCGGAGAATTGTTTGCTCACAAATTGTACCAGCCAGCGCAACAGTGGTGGTCAAACTTATAATCAGTGATTTCACATAACCCTGGCGATACAACAAAAAGTACACAGTACTCATAGTGTAGTACATGGAAGTGTAGTAGCCTAAGAATTCAAACTGAAACACAATAGCTGTCAAAATCTTTTGTTTTCTCTGCCTTGAGAAGGAAAGCCAGCATTCACATACCAAGCATATTACAATCCTGAAACTGGAGAGCATTTTTGACAGAATAACACTCCCTGCTGTGATTACTGCATTAACGGTGAGAACACCTCAGACATTTTGCTGAGTACCTTCTATTTCTCACTTTACCCGTTCCCGTTTTTTTTAAAAAAATCCCTTTATTCCTATGTCAGTGCACACAGACACAACTGGCAGAGGGTGGTAAAGTGGTAAAGAGAGTGTAGGTGAGGTAGGCACTATCATGTTCTGAGATGATGAAATAAAACAAGTCTGGCTGCTCCCATCTCGTCTCTTGCTGGCAGTTGTAGAAAAAGCCGCAGAGCGTTTCAGGTAGGAGGCAGATGCAGACATTAGATATACTGTATGTCAGCTCAAATACAGTTTAGTACAAAGGAGACCAAACAGCCCAAACTACCAGCGCAATTTTGTGTCTTATCCTCAACAACAGGAACAGCAGCGGAGGCCCGATTCCAGGCTTGGCTGCGTGAAGGAAGGGGTGAGGTGTGGGAGGGGGAGGGAGCTAAACTTGTGGATGTTTATTTTACAACTTGGCGAGCACTTTGAGTTCTTGGAACAAAGATGCGCGCTTCTGTTCTTTTGTGCTCGCAGTTCACACAGCCCTTTGGCCTCAGTCTTCTCAAGTCCCCAGTCATGACTGATGTGAGCCAGTCAGGACATATAATTCAGCTAGCAACTACAAGAAAGTAGTCCACCCCAGGGGTCTCGCTTTCTCTGTCTCTGACATGCACACACATATATTGTATATATGAGTGCATGACTTTTTGAGTAGCCCTTTATGAGTGCCGCTAAGTTTCTAATTATTCTGATCATAAAGAAATACCTTTCAAGAAGCTACTGTTTCAGACCCGGAGCCTGATTAAAGAATGCATGATACTTCAGTGACAAGACTGTATTATTAATTCATTGCAAACAGTGGAATTTGGGTGTGTTACTTTGAAAAATGTTCAAAACTGGCGGCCTGTAATAAAAGCACTGAGAGAAATTCCAGCTCATTAACATTTAATCACAAAATTCTCTTTCGTATGAAATACCCAATATAGGCTGTCAGAATCAATCAGGTGTCCAGAAAAAGGGAGATGACATGCCAAAAGGATGGGGAATATGTCAATAGTGGCACTTGCTGTTTCTTCTGGCTGTCATATTGCCAGTGCTGCCTTTAAGCCGAGGATGTTAGGAAGTGTGGCTCCGTTGTGCTGCTTTTAAACACTCTGGGAGACAGAGAGAAAAAAATAGCTTCAATTGCAAAACCTTTGCCTGACAGGAGTCAGCGACGGAGGCTTGTGTCATCTTTTTGTGTGGGAGAGGTGTTCAAAGCTAAGGCTGCTGGGTAATAGGGTTCTTTGGGGCAATCGGGGAGCTAGAGGAACTCTTCACTCATAATTTTATAATTGGCCTGCTGTCCTGGGGATGGATGCCAGTAGTCTTGTCTACACCTTTAACTCAACTCTTTGAAAGCCCGAGGTTGGCTCTCATGTGAAGAATGGTTGTGAAGATGCACTGTGATCCAGATTTCCCATAATGCTTTGGGAAGGCAGAGGAATAAGGCACACATCTAAGCTCAACTAAGTTTAAAGTTTAGGACGCCGCGTTTAACTATGCCAGTTATGAAATGGTTAGGACGTAAAACAATCCAAAGAACAGATGAGCTCCTGCAGGACAGCAAAAAAACCATCCCTAAAGGGACATAGTTTAGCTCTTCATCTGTAATTTTTGGGTTACTGTCCAAAGATTTACTTCATTTCAACTTTTAGCTGTGTTTCTGAGCTGTACTTTCATGAATTTTACAGCTTTAGCTTTACTGATTCTCACATGGCCGTTCATGCTACATTAAACCAATTAAGTAATAGATAAATAAAAACAAATGACGGAAAAGGTGCAGGTTTTTTTTCACTATATGCTACAGAAATTTCATTTTTTCCCAACTATCCACTGTACACATGAATACACTTTTTTCTGTAATTTAACATGTTTATTTCAAGCTGACAGATTTCATTCAGCATTTCTGCTTTGCCCATTTCTTGGAAAAAACTGAGACACAATGTTAAAATTGCACTTTTTTCTTGTATTAAGATATCTAAAGGATTAAATGTGTAATTAAACTTGTTTACACTGGGAGAAAAGGGACTTTCACTGGTCTGCCCCTGTTAAGCGGGCTTAGTGCGACCCACCATATAAAATGAGTTTGACATCCCTGCAAACATGCTATTTTTTCTGTTGTCATTATTTTCCTAAGATTTAACAGCAATTTATTAACAGCAGTTGTTCAAAATCATGCAAATGATCAATTACTTTTACTAACTTATAAGTAAAATCTCTTAGAGATTGTCTGATGAGTTCAAACCTGCTTTTTCCTTAGCAGGAAACATGATGCACTCACTTAACTGACACAGTTTCATAAGAATATCCTTCATTTGCGTGTGTGTGTGTTTTAATTTGGCTCTCCTGCGAATGTAGAGCTGCACTGTGATTATTCTCCTCAGCCAGAAACCTGAATACAAGTTAATTAAACCAGGCCCACTAGCTTCAACATTAGAAGTGCACTGTGTGGGCTCAGCAGCATTTGTGCTTGCATCATTACTTTTTCACTTTTCCACATCATCTTGGAAATACTGTGGCATGTTGGCCCAGATAATGTTCTTAGAGACAGTATAACACAGTTTTTATATTTATCCACACAGGGAAGTGACAAAAACAATCACTTTTCTGTCTGTTATTCACTCAATAAATTAAAAGATCAATACATTAATCACATTACCTTAACGAATAACGCATTATTATGTGAGCTTAGATGGTGATATTCAGGTTTTCCAACCTTGGTTTGTGCAATTTTATATGCATGTAAACATTTCTATCGCTTTTCTGCTCTCAGAACTACCAAAAAATGTGAAAGTGAAATTTGTAGGAACATGTGATTTTGGTTGTTAAGTAATTTACAGGCTACAACTACAAATCCAAAAAAAGTTAGGATACTGTATATAATGTAAACAGCAACAACATGCAGTGATTTACAGTTAATTTTAAAAATACATTTAGTAAGTTACTTTTGTACCTTTGTAATAGCTAAACGGGACAGCTACAGACTCTGCTCTCATACGTACCCTTTTTTATTCAGGTAACTTGTAATGTGAAACCAAATGTTGTTCTAAATCTTGAGCTAAATCTTAAATCTTATTAAAAATGCAGCGCTGTTAGCGACTTGACTGCAGTGACAGTTTAGCAACATCAACTTTTAGTTATATGAACGTTATAAGAAGGTGTCGTGTTTATAGTTAACTTCTTTCTTACAGCATGAATATTATAAATGAACCAGTTTTTCCTTTAAATGACTACAAATCATTTTCTAGATGCTAATATTTATTTAAATTACTACAGGGGTGTCAAAATTAAGGTCGGGGGGGTGAGAATCGGCCCAGCAGAGACTCCAATCCGGCGCACTGGACGCCTTTGGAGAATGTGAGGGAGGCCAAAAATTTGGGATTTTTAATTGTATTTTCATAATTTTTACAGCTTGCCCTACTGATAAAGACCTCACAATGACTATTAATCTACTATAAAAAAGTTCTTATTTTTATTTTTTACAATGTGTCTAAAGTAAGACAAACAAAGTGGGCCTGAATGGTGAAAAACATCAACAATCAAAATGTATCCAAATGAAACACAAACAAATAACGACAATATCATGAACACACAAACATGATTTATATCGTAAGTTAGAGACCCTAGAATAATACAAATAAACCCCAACAGTCAGACAATGTCCTATGAGCAAGCACTTGGCAACAGTGGGAAGTCTTATTTAACAGGAAGAAATCTGCAGTGGAACCAGGCTCAGGGAGGGGCAACTGTTTGCTGCGATCAGTTGAGGCTGAGGGCAGGAAGACACGACAAAAAACACACTGTGGTGGAAAGCCAGAGATTAATAATAACTAATAATTAAATTCAAAGTAGTGTGTAAACACATAGTGTGTGTAAAAAGTGAAGAAGAAATAATCTGTGTATCACTGGAAGCTCCTGGCAGCCTAGGCCTACTCCAGCATAACTAAGGGAGGATTCACGATCACCTGATTCTGTATCCTGACACTTTAAATATTTGGCAATGTTGGTGATGTGATTTTAAGTTAATATTATTCCTTAAACTATTAGCCCAGGCAGTCTTTCACAGAGCGGTGAACCTGTCATGATAGCACTGGAGACAGGAACTGAAACAGGACATGCTCGCAGGAGAAATGAATGGAAAGCAAGCATTTATTTGGCTGCTGCAAAAACCAAGATACACACTGTCCAAAGGACAAGTTAAACATAACCGAAATCCAAACAGTGCACAAAAGGCGAGAAGAACAAAAGACTGACACGAGGAGAACAAACAATCAGTCTGACAAAGGAGAGAGGGACAGACAAGAATAAACACAAGGCTTAGAGTAGAATGAGACACAGGTGAAGCTACTCAGGGGAGGGCCGACGGTCTCAGATAGGTAAGGAACAAAAGCAGGAAACAAACTGACGTAAAACAAACATGAGATATGAAAACTAACACACTAAGAGTGACGACAGAGAGAGTGAAGCACAACACAACCATACCACAACACCTCACTATTTCTACTTCTGAAAGAGGTTTAATTCAGTTGTGTTGTCTTTGTACCGTTTTCAACTTAATGCAGGATTTAAATTATTTATTGTATCTTTGCCGTGCCCTTTTATTTTGTAAATGTTGTTGTACTTATGAACAGGTGACAAGTGGGAAAGCCAAAAACATTTAAAAATGGAGTAAATGACCAGTATGGTTTGACATAATCATATAATCACTTGTAACAGGCTGAAGATTAAAAAAAAAGAAGAAGCTATATGCATCTGTAATTATGTCAAGTGATTCAGTCTGACTGATGCTGAAATATGTGCTGCCTCCTGCTTCCAAGAGTGGCGCCCCCTCTTGTGAATTTCTTTTTTGACTTCATTGCCTTCGTGTCACTCTGACACAAACGTCACTGCCTCTGGAGGGCACTGTTAAGTACTCTGGCTGTGACGCTATTAAAATGGAAAAGTGAGATTCAAACCGGAGAGTCCAGAGGGACGGGGGGGAGAAAAACGTTCCTCCTTGTCTGGTACCTGTTTATGTCTCTCCTATTGCAGATCTGTTTTAGTTGTCTTGATTCTGTCACTCTGGCTCCCAGTCCTATGTCAATCCAAAGCGATAACATTTCCCAAACTCAGTAGCACAGAGCTTCCAGGCTATGTCTAAACACAGAACACAGTTGGTGACAAGGTGGTATCTCTGCATAACGCCTTTCCCATATAAATATGCAGAATCTGCAGTCATCTGCCTTCCGGTTTTTCTTTTTAGTCTCCTCATAATCATGCCGAAGCACTGAGTTACACACCCCTGAGCACAAATGTTTGATGGGCCTTTGCCATCTTGTTTTGAGGATCATACGTTTTGTCTTTCTTAACTAATCAGACATATCATACAGGAATGTGTGCATACATGTACACAGAATAGTTCAACATGGAGAGACCATACTTTACTGGGAAAAAATGTAAACAATCATCACAATACAACTTGACTGAAACCTTTTTTTTCCTGTTTTCCTATCATGCCTGTTTCGATCATTTTGGAAGTACCGTATCCATTAGCTAGCTAACTTTGGGAAAGACCACTTGCCACTTGTAGGGGAGAGAGGGTCAGGTCAAATACAGACAACTGTATGTACCAATTATCTACTTTTTATGATTTAAAACTATTTTTTGCTAATATATGGTTTCAAGATCTAATTTTTGAGACAATACAGTTCTGGGCTTTTTTTCTTATTTGCCTCTGTGATGGGCCCCCAACTGTAGAGGAAACGATTTTTTACATGGCTTACAAGGGTCCTCTGTGCAGCGATTCAGGGAAAATGCAGTTAGTTGTCTCATTATGTGAAACGAGCCTGGTCCAGGTTTGTTGTTTGAGCTGCCAGACCATCATTTGGACCTCAGAATTCAAACAATGAGTTGTTAACATTTAAAAAACAAAGTTGCATTCTGGGTTTTGATTCTCATATTACTCTGATTCAGTGTAAATTTCTAAAAGTGCTTGATAATATTTTATTTTCCTCCCAACTCTAATCTCACAAGGACAATATTTTTTACACATGAAGACTGAAAGAAAGTGCTGAGTGTGGTGACTTTTTGGAAGAGTTAACTATTTCCTCACGAGGACCTATAGAGCATCACGTTATCATTACTATTTAACCAGAGCCTGAAAACAATGTAACACAGACCTACCTCAGTACCTGCTTGACCTGAGTGAGAACTTCAGCAGCAGGATAATGCAGTACACAGAGAGACTATAGGTTAGTAGACCCTAGAGCTATATAAGAGTGCTATTACAACCGTATGGGCTGTTGATCTTTAATGGCTGTGTGCTGGCCTGTAATGGTGCTCGGAGAGAGCGGAAAAGAGAAAATAAGAAGTAGTAATCTCAGAAAATGCTGACCTCTGAGCCACAAAAACTAGGTGGGAAGTGTTAACAGCTCTCTGGCACTATTCCAGCTTTTTTTTTTTAACCTTTGGCCTTTTCTCTCTACAGACTCTCGAGAGCAGACCTCGTCTTCTCTTCCTCCTACGGTTACTACAGCCGTTTCACCAGCTGTATTGTAGGGTCAAACGAAACCGCGGCTAAATCGCTGTCTTTTTGATGTGCTGTCTGTTTTAAGATGAGAAACTTGGATTTTTATTGTGGTTATTTTACCTGGGCATGCACGTGTATCTCTGTAGGGTGTAGAGGCTGATAAAGTGCTGAAATTATTGCAGGCGAACTTGAAGGATGGGTTTAATATCAATTTCTGTTAACAGGCTCAAAAACAGGCTTAAAAAAAGCAGCAACAAAACAAAAAGGTCGAAACATTCTTGCACTCGTGCGCTTGCAACTATTAGCGAGAACACAGATTTAAGTGTTAAAAGGAAGCAATATTTGAAGGTTACTTGGCTGCAGTAGATAGTGTTTGGCAATTGAATTATTGAGTGCATAAAATTAATCAGTGTATTTTTCATGTTTCTACATGTTTTACAATAAAATTTGTAACTTTGTCTTGACAGCACATGTCTAAGTTTGCTCTGTTGCCATGACTACTATATAGCGATAGACTTTTAAAGCCGATTGACAGATAAAGCAGGTATAAATACAGATATGTCCATTTGATTTAGTAGCAAATACAGTAAAGCAGTGAAGTAGAAAACACACATGAAAATCAAGTCTTTTAAGGCTCTTACTGTAGGACTCATACTTTGATTTATTAATGAGTATATATACATATATATGTATATACATATATATATATATATTGTGTTATATAGAAAAATGAAAAAAGGGTTATATCCAACTTATGAGACACATTATATTTATAATGAAGGATTTACTTTTTTTATGCCAGAGTACACATGAAACCATCTTACTCAAAGAAAAGGTTAAAAATCCTTTATAAAAGACAAAAAAAAGATATCAGTGGGCTGTGTTGGCTGTTGTGGACATATTCCAGCTCAAAAGTTGATGTTACCTTGTCACCAGCATACTGTGACCCATCCCCACCCCACTATGCCTCCATCACACCCCTGCAGCCATTAACACAGTTAGGGTGCAGCCAGGGGAATAAGGCTGCATTAGTACAGACCAGTCTGCTTGTGGGACATAGACGGTTGTCACTGCCACTGGTCGTTTGGACCGTGACAGGAGGAGAAACACGGAAGCCTTTTCAGAGCAGCGGAAGCACCCGATACAATAACCAACCTGAGATATGATCTGCCTGCTAATGATTCATTTTTAATAGATGTAAATGTTTCTTTAAAAGCTATAAAGCGACAACAAAATGATTATATCTTCATGCATGATAAAAAAAAAAAAATCAAGACCACACACACGCGTGCTCTCACAGATCTCCTGATTAAGACTTGACTCAGTTCTTGCACACCTCATCAACCCTCAGTGACAACTCTCCGGAGAAAACAGGCCTCATTATGCCAGAACAAAAACAATGACACCCAGCGCTCGCCGTGACTCTATTGCTAATGGACGAGCCGAGTCAGGAGGAGCGAAGCAGATCTGGCTCCGTGGGTAAAGACTCGCGCCGAGCGCACGAGCATGAAACCTGATGTGATAGCGTGCCTTGTGGGCAAGTATTATTCCAACTGTATATCATTAGCAGAGAGCATTTTCTAATTAGCAATAGGGCAGAATAATGAATACAGCTCCATTAATCAAAAGGTAATATATGTAAAAGTACTGTTTTATGGCCTTAGGGAAGAGCGTGAAAGGTATGAGAAAACACAAAAATGAGATAGAATGTGAAAACAGCTATTGTTGGCTCGCTGGAAAGAATACTGTGTTTAATATTCATTTACACACACATCCTTTCAAGCAACTCATGGCGCTTGCTCTTAAGAGCCCAAATACAGTGGATTTCAAGTAGACAGAGTCAAATGAGCGTGGAAAATCTGTGTCTGCAGGAGCCCTCCTCCTCCTCTGCTCAAATTATGGCACAAATTATTGTAATACATTATAATTCAGGAGGTAAAGTGTCTTGAATTCAGAGGCAGGCTCCGAGTGCTGGTTTAAAAACAGCCAAAGCTGTCTGTGAAAAGGATGTGAGGCTGTGAGATGGCTGTCAGTGGGGTAGGACTCTGCTGTGAGTGCTGAGGCCTTGATCATTTTAGAAATGTCCTGTTCATTTGGCTCATTATTCAATCTAACATAACAGCTCTGAAATAAATCTCAGCTGAACTAAAATAGGTGTTGATTGACCATTTTAGAGGCTAAAGCGTTTCTGAGTTGTTTGTATACTGGCAAATGTTCGTTTAAGTTAGTGCAGGCTGATTTAAGACCTCTCTAAAGTATTATAAACCAACATTATAAACTTCATTGAGGAATACTGCTGTAATGGACTGCATTATTTTCAGCCACTTGCTTCAGACTAGTGTTTATTACGCCGCTGGGATTTAGTGGCGTAGACAGGACTGGGCTGTCAGGAAGTTTTGAAAGACAAATGAAAAGTTTGGTGAGATAAGTCGAGGATAACTCGTAAAACATTACAGCAGACGCTGACGCCTTATCAAGAAAGACGTCTTATTCTAACTGGGACCTTGTTTCCTTTCTTTGTGGCTGCTAAAACACAGATTACTGCACAAAAACTGCATAAAGCATTTGTCACATGCAAAATGCACAGGTGGGCTTATTAATAAATTTAGAGGAGGGGATATTGCAGGTTGCTGGGCACTTTTTTGTTGCACTTATAGGCCTCAAATAGAGTAGATTTCAAGTAGACAAAGTCAAATGAGCATGAAAAATCTGTCTGCGGGAGCCCTTCTCTTCCTCTGTTCAAATTATGGCAGAAATTATTAGAAAACATTATAATTTAGGAGGTAAAGTCTCCTGAATTCGGAGGCAGGCTGTGCATCAGATGGTTCAAAAATAGCCAAAGTCTCTGGGCGACATCTTGTGAGATGCTCTGTCAGTTGACTGGTGGTCACGCTCTGCCACGAATGACCACAAAAACAGCCTGTTGACCTGAAATAAACTACTGCACTGTGGCTTATTGATTTATAGGTTTTACTGGAGATTTGTGTCACAGAGGAACCTGCAGAAATGCTGGTGTTTGTTTGCAACAAGAATAATAAAAATGTATCTTTTGAGATGAGGATTTCAGCATGCTCCAGGAGCGGGAAGAAACTTTAAAAATAAGGCCTTCACTAATTGAATGCATCTGATCACACTAGGACAATTTATCGATTATATTGTATTGGCGCAGAGCGAAAATAGCATCATCTTGATGCACTGCAGGTGAAGTGCTGTAGTATTCTGGAGAGGTGGTGAGAAAGCGAGGAAGAAAGAGGCAGAGGGGTGGAAAAAGGATGGAGAGAGAGAGAAATAGATCAGAATAGTTAGAAAGACGATCTCGGTGCCTCTTCCAGAAATGTTTGAGAAAGCATTTAAGTGATCTGATATTTCTGCTGCCACAACACTCCCGGCTACTTTGCGCTGAATCTCCAGCTCGAGCCTTTTTTCATACATTTGCACCTCACAATCCAAAGTGAGCAATGCCATCTCCTTGTGACAGCAGCCTGAGCTTTTAAATGCATCCTAAGATATAAATAAACTTTGCTGAGCAGCAAGCTGCAAATGCATTTATCCTCCCACCGCCCCTACCTTACAAGAAATATAAAAATGAATCCCGAAGTCTGAAGTAGAGAAAATAGAAATGTCATTAAACTTTCCCTGAAAAATAGATCACTTTTCACAGGAGAAGACACGCTGAGAGGCACGAAGTCACGCTTATTTATTTCATCTTGGTGCTGAAATAATTTGATAAAGTTTTAAATTTAGGTGTTGAACTACTTTAAGGCCACCAATAGAAAGCCTTTTATTTATATTGTTTATGCTTCTATTTGTTTGTGTTTTTGTTTTCTCTATTGCAGCTGATTTACGTGCAAAAGGATGCCCTAGAGCGGGGAAAAAAGAAATTATACTTACAAGGCCTGTAGCTGCTTTAAAGTTTAAAATGCTTTAAATAGCCCGAATCAGTGGGAAATCAAAAAAATATGAAAGTGAAATTCCTAGAGCTATAGAAAAAAAAATGTTGCAAAATAATCAAACTTTGCCCACATCTGTTAGCGTCAATGGAGGGAGAATGAGTTCATATTTTTCCAAGGTGAAACACAGAGAGCTTGTTTCTGACATGCATAAGATTCTCTGTGATTTGACATGTTGTCTCAACCATGATTTGTTGCCACTCCCCGGAGAGAGGAGTTAAAAGACTCGGAGTGACTTGAGGAAGACATACACTTTAATCATGTTAGCGAAGTTTCATGAAAATTTCAGATCAAGATGCCAACATCTGCTTTCCATTATTAATCACTGTTGTCACCACAAAGAAGATCCCGGCGACATGATACACTTGACTTCTGAAGTTACTTACTTTCGACTGTAACACAGGTATTACTGACGCGCACACGTGCGCACGGAGAACCCGAATTATAGGCGCGCACACGTTCTCGCACGCCCGGACGAACCTACATAAGCATGGGAACAAAACACACAAAACACACGACTAATTAAAAGTAGTGCTAAAATGCTTTGAAAACAATAGATAAAAAAATAAAAAATAAAAGCAGGCTTTATTAAATAATTGGACAGAGAGCGACTCGAGTGTTGCGGGATAAAAGAGAATAAAATAATCTTTCTTTTTGCATTCTTCCCTTCACTTAAACATCACGCTCCTCCCTGCACTTAAAAGCAGGCCTTCCATGTCTATTTTCCCATTCCATCTTATCAGTGGCATTTACCTCCTAACGAGGGTAATGATATCAGCAATATCAAAGTAGCACTTTTGTCATGTTGCATTAGAGTCCCACCCCCTCTACCTGCTTACACACCTCTGATCAGCGATTGTTTGGCGAGATACAGAGTGAAAGACAACTATTTATGTATAAAAGAGAGCGCAGCCTGTCGTCTGCTCGGCAGTTGATCATTCTTAAGCAGCTCACCACCTCCTAACAACCTGCACATCTTTTATTATTCTCCCTTTTTTCTCCTTCTTCTTTTTTTTTCTACTTTGCTCGGGCTGTCTTTCACTCCTCTCTTCATGTGGACTGGGTTATCCGATCAGACTGTGAAACAAGC
Organism: Oreochromis niloticus; assembly: GCF_001858045.2. NCBI lineage: Eukaryota > Metazoa > Chordata > Actinopteri > Cichliformes > Cichlidae > Oreochromis > Oreochromis niloticus. Next base: position 16,236,395 of record NC_031971.2, on the reverse strand, counting down.
CAGCGAAGGGATGCCTGACAGCGCCAATTAGAGAGGACAGAACAGCCAGCCCTTTCTACATGCATTACTCCAAATAAGTCTTTTGTGTACAAAGAACTGCAGTGAAAAGCGTGGACGGGCTTCACCGGCTATTTTGCAAACAAATAAACTTCGGTGCTTGTTTTGATGCCAGAACATGACAGATTTACTCTGCAGATCGCACAACGCAATCTGAGGATAATTCAGATTTAGAGCCACGTTCAGTGGATGCCGCAGGTGCATTAGAAGTGAATTAGAGCTGATTTGAATCTAGAAATAAATGCACACAAATGCTAAATAGTGGAGTTGGCTATTTTGCTGTTAGTGTGAGGCCAAATTCAAACGTGTTTCTCAGCATTTTTTGAACGTAAACTAGTATTTACAATATTTTGCATTAAAAAAAAAGCTCTTGCATTTTTGCTTTTTGCAATTTGCTTAAAAAAAATCCAAATAAATAAAATAAGACACCAATTCACCCCTCTCTGACCTAAAAAAACATTCCTATGGAGAAACTAAATAAATGTGGAGGAAAGAAATTTGAAGGTAAAATCCTGGATGTGAGTTTTAGGTAGTGATAAAGCAATTTTTTAAAGTTTTAGCCTAAAATTTGACACTACATCCCTGTAGTTACATGTCTGTGTAGTAATGAAGGCTCATCAGTGTGCAGATGGACACTCATATAAGTAGAGAACACATTGCTGCATTTCCACCAGATGGCGCTTTAGCCCTTTAGATTCTTTTTAATGTTGTAATTCCAAAAAAATAAAAATCAGGAACACACAAACATAAACACACAGAGTCTGTGAATGAACAGATTAGACCCCGTGTAAACACGCTGCATCTACACTAACATTAGATTTATATGTTATATGTGAAACTTCCATCCATCTTCCGTTTCATTTATTAAATATCCTTTCTGTATCAAATAATAATAAGTATAAAATAATAATAAAAAGTAATAGTATTAAGTAACAGTAAAAAATATATTCAAATGATGACAAAACATGACTATGTACAGATGAAATTATAAAATCCCTTTAAACAGGTTGAGGAATTTGAATCTCTTATTTTCTCTGTAAATTCCAATAAATTCTAATTAAGCCACAAGTACAGAGCTCATGCACATACACATAAACACCTCAATTGCTGCTCTTTATGACAACAGAGAGTACAGCGAGCTGCGATGCAGTGCAGCCAGAGCACAAAGCACGCTGAGGCAGTTGGGTTCAAGGAAACAATATAAGATCGATATGCACATGCTTCTCTGCCTCTCCGAGGTGTGTGGGGCCTGAATGCCCGGCGGTGCTGCTCTTCTAACACAGGCTTCATTACCACACTGCAACACAGGGTCTCTTATCAGGTACAATAAGAGAGGGAATGAAGTGAGACAACGAGAAGAAACATCGGGGAAGGCCTTTGAAAGACGCCGTCCACGCGCACAAAATGGTTCTTTATCTTCACTGAAATTATGTCAGAGCAGCTGGTCCCACATGGAAAAAAATTACCACACATCATCACACATCTACAGTGAAAACGGACATCCGTTCAAGTCCTTATGGAGGAAAAGGTGGCACTATCCTTATATAAGAAGCTGTCTGATTAGCTCCAGCACTGCAACACTCGCTGAAAGACTGATATTCTGTGGGAAAGACCTGCCTCAGCCCTTCACGGTCCCGTGCTCATCGCTCAGCCACCCAGGGAGCCGTGTCCTTCACGGGACCTCCACCTCAAACTGCCCTTATAGCGCCTTTCTACCTTTCTGCCTCTCCACGCTTCCATCTCTGCATCTGCACAGGAGAAAGGGACGGGCCTTGCTAATTGGTGATCAGGGGACGGATGTCGCACCGGTGGGTGGCCTCTTGCTGATGGAGGACCAAAGGGTTGGAATTAAATGTGAGAGGTTCAGGCAGTTGCTGAAAGGTTGAAGTGAAATGCGAATGTCAGGAAGAGAAGGTTCAGACCCGACACGGAATAACATAGTCATGCATGATTTGATGTGGGCACACGAGCCTTCAGATGGCTTTGAATGTTTAGTGTTGTTGTCGGCTTGATCCTGTCATTTATTGATGCACACTTGCTAACTGCTGCAATCTTTCAGTGAAACTGATCAAAAATCGAAATCCTATATCTGACCTCCAACGGCCCCTCCTTGGGTATTTGGCTTCTCTTTGTCAATACAGCAATACAATATTTGCATTGTGTAGGACAGCAGAGAAATGAAAAGCCTTCTGAGTCTTGCTTCAAATGAGCAAACAGCTGTGTTGCTGCTGGAGCGATACAGAGGCATCGAGCCGTGTGGCCAGCCCCCTGCCCTTTCCTTGTTGCCTTAGCTGGCTGTAAACAGACTGAGAGGCGGGGAGGTCGAGGCACACTGCTTGGGAGCCTGAGCTCCACGAGGCACGCTAATTACAACAATAATGGAGCCTGATCGCAGGTCCTCGCAGGCCACGTCTCCCAGTAAACCACCTCTTTGTGTACTAGCTACCGATGTTGCTTTTTCCTGTTGTTTGAGATTAGCACGTAGCTGTTCTCTCTACCCCACTAGGGGGATGCTTGGGCTGGTTAGAGCATGTTAAAAAGCACCCCCCCCCCCCCCCCCCCCGCACCCCCCCCCCCCCCCCGCACCCCCACCCCTCAACCCCCACAGCTGCAGCTCAGGCAGCTGGCCCCGGCCTAGCATAGTTAGACCTAATGAGCAGGCGTTAGCGTAAACACACGTTAATGCTGTGGGGAAACAGGCAGGGTCGGGTCAGGGAAGTGATGTTACCGGTAGGTGGCTAGCACACCAGTGCTGGGGTCCTGATTAGTGATCATAAATAATGCAGCAAGCGAGGCTGGTTGGAGAACGGGATTGGCTGCAGCGAGGTGAAGCTGCATAATGATAACAGGGGACCTGTGTGAGGTCGCAGTGAGTCAGGCACTGCAGGTAAAGCTGATGACTGCGCCAGACCATGACAGGCACAGACGAAGTCCTCGTTTACTTTGTGTCATCACTGAGAGCGCGTGCCTGTTTTAAGCCGTGACGGCATTAACGGCACATGCGAGCCAGTTCACTTAGATGACATATGCCACAGCAGAGCTAATCACGAACCCTTGCGTAGCAGGTATGTGGAGGGAAATGTGGTGGACATGGCTGCGGGCTACAGCCGGTAGGGCTTCGCACTTGGCTATGTGTCAGTTTGAGGGGCAGTGGGGGGCAGAGTTCAAAGGTCAAATCCATTACGGATTATTGAGAGGGAGTTTCTGTTTGAGGGTGACATGTCATATGTTGCTATGGGGACGCTGGGTATGAACTCTGGCCTCTGTGAACTTCAGCTGAGACCAGAGGATAGGGTGAGACTCACGGGTTACCACACAAGTCCATTAAAGCGCAGAATCAATCAGGAGGCAAGGACGAGTGACGGGCTTGTTCAGATGGAGGAAGTGGCTCATTATTCAACTACAGGCAGCAAAACTGAGTTGTGTTACTGCACAACGTACAAACAGGTTATGTTTGTTAATGGTGCATTTATCTGTTGCATCAGTAGCCTCATTACACATTGTGACTATAATATTCATGGATTAATGGCGCTCTTTTTTTACCTGGTCAAGTGTTGCAGAATCTGATGCTTAATGATTAAACCTGTTATTGTAATTTGAAAGATGAGTCTTAAAATTAAGTCCAAAAAGAGGAACAGGAAGAGCAGAACACCATGGACACACTGTTTTTTGAGGTCACTTACAATGATCATGAGGATATCTACAGCTTTCAAGTCAATTTCCAATGTCCAACTTGACTACATCGACACGTTTGCAGCGAAATTCTAGCAGCTAACACAGGTGGAGTCAATGTGACTCCAACTGACAATGACTATGAAGATTTTAAAAACCCTTGTTTTTTGTGCACTCGCTTCTCAAAAGTATCTTACAGCTATTCACATTAGGAACCCAGTGCAATAGATGCAGAAATACTGTTGCCAAATAATGTGAGCAACACTAACTACAAATACAAAACCTCTCCACAAAAGATGTGTAAAGAGTGCACATGTATTGAATCACTTCTAAGGTGGTTATTTTCTGCACAGATTTTCTGTTTGGTTTTCCAGCTAAAAATTGTCAAGTTAAGGCTTGTCGTCGCATGGCACACATGATCACATGACACGTGTTTCACACATTAGTTTGTACTTCAGCCCTGTGAATACCTCAGTGCTTCAGGGGGCACTTCAGAAGACCAGTGGTACGTGGAACAATAAGCACAACTTTAATATTTGGTTAAATAAATAACCAGACCCGAACAGGTTCAAATAATAATACATACATGACTGAATTACATACAAAATGTGTGAATAACTACAGTGTCACTGAACATACTGAATGGTTGAAATAAGAAGCTAATATGGAATAAAACTCTTTTAAACCTGAAAAATCTTCTTTTTTTTTAAACCCATCAAAGAGATGGAAAGGTTGGGAATCACTGCTTTAGCCTATAACAAAGTTAATATGATCCATGTCTGTTGTCAGACGTGGATTAGTCAATTAGTCAGATTATGTCAAAATATGTCAAAACTGACTGCCAGCATTAATCATCATCTCCGTTATGAATTTCGCACCGTAGAAGTATGATATGAGAAGACACATTTTCGATCACCTGATCACAGGGTGTAAAAGAAATCTCCAGGGATTTGAATAAAATAAGATGTTAACAAGTGAACCTTCACTGAAACTGGAACAGTAACGCGAGACCAAGCAAACACACCAGGACTTGGATTCCTGATCAATTAGTCCCCAGGAATCTACAAAGGTAACAGCCCCTAAGCTTCTGTTTGTCTCAGAGGTGCGCAGCAACCAAAGTAAGTGTGAAACAAAATAAGAAACTGGTAGGAAGTCAAAGAAATAGTTCTAAAAACAGAAATTTGGAAAGCCAAACTTGGAATCAACAGTCACAACATGAGCCAAACTTGTGCTGGTGAACACAAGGTCGGTCTATTATATTTTTGGCTGTAACAACCATATCACACACACACACACACACACACACACACACACACGTGAACACCCTTGCACATGTAGCCACACAGTCTCCCATACACATATGCCATTCCCTCTCCATTCCAGCTCCACACACAATGATGGCTTAGAGTCAAGTCCAGACGAGGGCATGCATCTGAAACCAAGAGTGAATCCATATTACATGTGTAGTGTGCTGTCTGTCTGGGTCCGGGTCATCAATTATGAATAGAAATATACAGCCTCCACAGCCCTGGCCCTGGTGTCTCACCACTTGTAAAGGATTTCTTAAAAGGGGGACAGACACACAGGTTTGTCATTCAGATGCATACCCAGGACTTAAGAGACGAACACCAAGGAGGTTTCCTGTTCTCTTACACTTTCTGCCTGGGGAACTTTCTTCTGCTTTCATTTAGGTCATTCCCTGTTGTGCTGAATTTACAGTTTTCTCTGTTGCCTTGGTACATTTCTCAGATGCGAGCTAAAATTCTCAAAAGTACTGTACCTGTTTAACCTAAACCTCGTTTAGTCACCTTGGTGCGTAATAAATGCAAATTTTTGTGCTTTTGAACACATCACAAGTGCTTTGGCACAACTGCAAATAAATAGAACTGTCCAATGTCTGCTTTTCCCTGCATAAACAAGGGCTCGCGACATGTTATTTAAATTGTATCGTGCTCTCATCTGTTAAAAAGTCAGTCCCCTTTAAACACCTCAGAATTGGTTCATTGTGTAAGCAATTTCATGCAAAATGTTGAAGCAGTTTTCATAAGGCCTCAGTTACACAGGCCTAGATCGGTCGGCCACCTCCTAGCGAAAATGTGTTCTCCCCAACAATTTGGTGAGTATTTGCTGCAAGTTGCTGGCTATCCTTGTTGCAGAGAAGGCGCAGTACCAAAAAGCCTGTGTGTTTTGGTTTGGTTACATGAGGACTGTCATGGTCACCTGCAGTTTTTTTGTGAAAGATGCTGAATTGTCTGCAAAAACACTTGCTGAGCACTAGTGAAACTTGAAAACTTGCAACACAACTGGAAATGTAAAGCGTGTCTTCCAAGTAGTATTAGTTCCAACCAAGACAACCAACACACTTCAACAGTTACTACTTTACTTCTGATGTCAAAAGGTCTCCACTTCTAATTTGTGACCCACTTTTTCAAGTTTCACTTTCACTGGGTGACCAGTCGGCAAGTATCTGCAGACGACGTTGACATCTTTCATGAAAACTGTGGGTAACCGGTCGGGGAATACAAACTTTTCCATAGTCATCGGTGGTTGGCAACCAGTGCCTAATCTGCTAAGCTAATGCTTAAATGCTTAGCAGCTTTTAAATGCTTTTTGTGTGATGCTGATGTGATGTTTGTGTAATGTATGTATGGTCGGAGGGTAAGATGGCACCGCCATTGCGTGCAATAGGTCGGCAGCCTTAACATGAAATTTCCCCTTGTGGGACTAATAAAGGTATATCATATCATATCATATCATAAATGCTTTTTGTAGGTATTTTAAAATCTCATTTGAAAGTGACAATGAAAATCCAAGGAAATGTCAGGGTAGGAGAATGGTGAGAATGTCTAAACAGCCAGGAATAAAACCAGGACTTGCTTCCCAAGGTAATCCTCACACTCTTTTCTCAAATACGCCATTACAAAACAGAAGAGAACAAGAAAGAGAAAAAATATAACCCCAATATGTAAACATAGGAAGCGCCTCTACAGTGCAGTTTCTATCTGCTGAGACACAGACTCATATCTGTTCATATCAGCTGATGTCTTCTGTTGCAATGCAGTGTTCAGAGAATTTCTTTTTTGAAAAGTCTCATCCAGCTTCTGTAGCTGTGATCGACGTTTTTCATATGTGATGTGCCGTGCCTTCCCAATGACACGGTCTGTCAAGAAATTACGGCACAAACAGTAAAGGTGTAAATGTGATCTTGACCAGTCTCATCAAATCAATATTCCGCTCTCAGTGGTGTGTAACTTTGTACAGTTTTAATTATTATATTTGCCTTACATTTGGACATTTTGAGTCATTGTCATTTAGCCCTTAGCTATAAAATTTTAATTATACTGAAGTTATACTGATAACACGGTAAAGCATTTTTAATATACTACTGTAAACTAAGCCACGGGGACCAACATTCAGATGATGGTTTTATAAATGTTAACAACAAAAGGCATTAAAGTAATTCTGAAAAAGATTGTAAGTAAGCAAAATAGCAAATCACTTCAATATAATGATGTCTTCATCTAAACCTAAATATCTTACAGGCCTCTGTCTTGTTTAGAGTTTGCTTCAACCGTCACCGTCTGGTGTGTAGTCTCGTCTGCCAATCAAAAGTAAAATATGAAAACCTGTTACATGTGTTCTTGTTGCTCTCTAGCTGTTCTCAGAAAAAACGACAACAACAGTAGCAGCAAAACAACACAAAGGTAACATCATATCTGCTCTCTGTGTAATGTTTCTGCTGCAGAGGAGTCATTAATCACAACTAAACATCCCAAATCTTCAAAGAATTAAACAAAACATCCCGCCTTTGTGCGTGTTTATGCAAAATCTAACACAATCTCTCACAATGCAGCGGGCATGGAATTACAGAGCGCATGTAGCTGGCAAAACAAATTTGCAATTCTCCTTGTCTATTCTCAAACCCCCAGTGTACGGCACATGCCCTCTAGAGACAGAACAAACAGCGGTTAAGATGTTTAAAAGGCTTTGCTCTCTTAGATACCTGTGCAGCTGAATACCAATAGACTGCTTTTACATTAAAGGGGGTTGGTGACAAGGTACTACATTCAGAGCTAGCGGGGAAGTGCTAACTCCTCCGGTTTCCTCAAGGGCAAAAATGTGCTTAATGCCTTTGCATGATGTTGTATGAAGGTGTTCTCTTTCTCTGTCAGCCTATTCAGGACGTGAGCTGAGGTAAACACTGAGGCCCCACACGTGCGCTGGAGTGTGTGGTGAAATCATTTCCACTAGTGGGACATATCCCACTGATTTCTAAAAGGTCACTGTCATTATTGTTGCTTAGCAACCTTGTGTGTGGAGCCATAGGTGTACACTGTACAGTAATTGTGGATGCTGAGATGCAGAAGATCACGGGGAAATTTACATGAGTGTATAATGAATCACTTCGATAGCGCTGGTATTCGCGTTAACCTCATGCGGCTAAATGTATGCGCCTGTTTTTATTATGAGTATAAAACATACATAAAATTGGAAAAGACCCACAATATCAACAAATTTAAAAGGTTTTCATTTGAGTAAGGTGAAAAAGATGCTGACTTCTTGTTGTGACTTGTTAATAGACAAAGAGGCTGCGCTTCCATCCTTGGCACTTGAGTAATGACATGAAAAATATGTTGTCGGTGTGAACAGAAAACACATATGCTGATACGCAAACAAAAAATCAAATGAGTAATAAAGCTCCACACACAAGATTTAAATGTTCCAACTTATACAAGAGTTATTAGAGTTTTTTAATTTATTTTTTTTACTTCTGGATTAGCTAATTTGCTAAATTCCTTTATGTTTTGAATGACTATGTAAAGCACTTTTAGTAAGAAGCTGGATTTGCCTGTTGTGTTGTATGAAGTGTGGGATCATGATGTACTGGATATGTGGGATTAAAGATGTGGATGCTGGGGTGATGACAATAAAACTCATCAGCTAGTCTTAGTGAACAAAGGCCAAGAAGTTGGGGCATGTGTTGTAGCCAGCAGATATGGGACTCAAGACTTCCTGTGCCATGTGAATCCTATCCATTCTGTATTAATGCAGACACATTATTAGAGAGCTAATGAAAAGCTAAATCATTATCAGGCCTCAGTCACACAGGACTAGAGACCTGTGATTGACCCGCTGTTAAGTGGCTAGGGAAAAATGTGAATTCCCCAACTAGTTGGCTAGCAGTTGCTGGCAGTCGCTAGGTGAAACTGGTCACATGGTTTGTATAGAAGACACCAACTTGACTGCAAACACTGGCCAACTACTTGCCAAGCTGTAGTGAAAAATGCGATGCAATCGAAATGGAGAACATTTACCTTGAAAATGAAAGTTGTGCCTTACCGCTATTTTTACTTTAAAGACCATTTATTAGTTGCGGCACTTTTGGCAATTTCACTACCACTTAGTGAGTAGCTGATGAGTTTTTGCAGCCAGGTCGGCTCTGAGCGGACCCTGGGACTGAGGCTTTAGGTGTTAGCTGATGTTCTGAAATTCCTTTCTGGGAAAAGTGATCCTCTATTTGTTTTCCACATGGCATGCTTTCCTGCATGCGCTGAAAACCTGATCAAACGACTACAAATGGAAACCAGATAACTGCTGGTACCAAAGATCTTGCCCTCAAATTGTGCGTTTACATGTAGTTATCTTTTTGTAGATTAAGGCAATATTGTTTCTCATAGAAGTCTGTGTACCATTACAAAACTGCAATTAATATTTGTCCTTTTCCAAAATAACCACAACTTTTTCTCAACCTGAGAAAAAAAACAAAAAAAAGTCATAGTTACCAAAATCTAGCCTTACCATTATGATAATATACGACATCCTGGGCTATACATACTTGATGAATCTTGACTGAATCATGATGAAATCATGAATACTGGCAGTCTTATCTGGCAATGTTGTTAGGAGGTGATGCAAATGACAAAAGCTAGGCCGTGCACACAGCTCCTGCAGTGGGGACAACATTTCATTACTAGTTTGGTATTTCAGAGCCAAACAAGAGTCCTGAATGTCTTCCTGTAGCCCAACATCACCAAGTCCACCCAGGAAACTGTTGTACACTGTTGCTGTATAATTAAGGCACATTTTTGGACTTTAATTTAGCAGAAAACCTCAACCATAACCAAACAAATACGCTTGAAAAGTAAAGACACTGTTCTTTGCATCTTATACAAGGATGTCTGCCTGAGCCTGGATGGAACCCGATCTGAGTTATAATACAATGTTAAAGCCAGTGTAAGGTATGTACAGAGGCCTATATAGAGGCAGAGTGATCTCTGAGTCATGTCCCATTTGTGGAGGTTGATGGATTTCCCCTTGCTCTGCTCCCTGAGCTCAGTGGGGAGAAGGCAGGGCTGATAAGGTGATTTATCTGCACCTTTCCACCTCCTGTAATGGATGGCACATCCACCTTTCCCTGAAACTTCATCATCTCACAGCTGCGCCCCCCTCACACGGAGAGGCGTGAGAGAGAAATGAAACAGACATGCTACACAAGAAGAAAAAATGAAAACAGACTAAGCAGATAGTGAGTTCTTTTCCACACTTTCTCATTAAGGAGAGTGTGTGGGAACATGACACTTAGCACTCTGAAGCCACTAAATCACTCTCCAATGTCAAGCACAACCAAGGCATAGGATAGATCTCAGCTTGTTGCTACCAGGGCTTTGATCGATTCCTCAATTCCTTCATCTGGCCTCGGTCCTTTGGGGTTCTGCTCTGTTGCTGCTGCAGTATGATGGTCAAAATCATGAGAGCATCCAGCAACACATATGAAGTACAAATCAGCCGGTTGCTGCCACTGTAATTTTCTTATACTGTGTGTTTCGGCCTTTTCAAGTCCCCTACTGGATTAGAATTATAAATCTACGTACACCACAATATTAGCAGCGGGTTATTCCCTTCCTACCACGTAGCACATTCAAAAAGCACGCAGGTCATGTGAGTGCTTTGTGATTTAAGTTAAACCTTTCATTTTAAAAATGTGTTTTTCTCCCATCAGGCCGTGGAAACTATGAAGGTGACGATAGAGCTACACAGAGGCTGCTACTGGCAGGCCGCTGCACTCATCACTCAAGAGACCCGAAGAGTTTGCTAGTCAGGAAAATGTGAAAATGTGCCATTTTGTCTCCAGTAGGTTTACTGCATGTTATCGCATTTGCAAATGATGAAAAGTAAAGCTGTCAAATGGAGTTGTTACTATTATCCTCAGCTGCTCTTTGATTGGATTTTGCAGAAGGATGGGATCTGAAGCAGGGCCAAAGAGCCTACACTTCCCTGGCTCATGCCAAAACATAGGAAGCTTTTAAATTCTGCAACAGCTCAAAGGACTACTACAGTTTTTACTGCACTCTTAAAATACCAGTATTTGTCCAAACTAACGCCCACTAACTGCCAGATTTTATTTTGTGCCGACTGACACTTGACTAGCGCTCCTTTCAGGATTATTAATTTGTCACAGCTCTCTTTGGGGTTATTTCTCCTTGTTTGCTCCTCTCTACATCCTGTGCATTGCTTCACACTCCCTGTCAAAGAATATAATGCTCATTCAATATAGTCTTGTGGTACTCATTTTGCAGCTACTCTGTATCTGAAGCTGTATTAGTATTCTCCTCTCTAAACAGCTCCTCAGTTTCCCTTAAACATAATTATAATTTTTACACCACAGAGAGAGTATCAATTAACCTCAGTGGTCAGCATTAGAAACACAGCAGCGTGCCTGCTGGTTTCTGCTTCAGTGCCTCGGGCCGCTGGCTGACTCACCTATGTTTTAGCGGGAGCGAGGAAAGAGGGTGGAGGGATAAGGAGAAGGAGGGAGACAATCAATAACAGATCAAAGTGTTTTAGCTTACCTTGGGCTGCAGAGAGAGAGGAGTTGTAATCAGCAAAGACACTGTTTACTCACCAAGCCTTCCCAAGGCACGGGGAGGACTCCAGGCGCTGCGTAGGCTAGCTGTGATATTTTCAACAACCTATCTAGAATTAGAGGGAAATAGAAGAGAATGATATAAAACAATGAGCTAGCTAATGTCTTTCTGCAAAACAGAAGAGTTTAAATCTAAAAGGTTTACTTAACATTTTTCTCTGTATTTGAAATTAATGTAAATGCTAACATATAGCATAGCTTATACTATGCTAGCCTGTACTCCGTTAAAAACTTGCTGCTATCTGAAACTGAAATATCAAAAAATATATATATCAAGATTAGAGCAGTCATTTGCTATGTGAGCACATACTCATGCAACATTGTTTTAACCTCAGTCTAGTAGCCAATAGGCTGGACTGAAGTGTTGCTTTCCGTAGAAGAGTATTTTGGGCTCTCTGGTTTAGACAGGATATTCAGATTCAGCAAATAAAAATGTCTGGTCTTAGCTTCCCGTTCCTGCACCGTCATTGTTCAAGAATACAGATTAATTCTAAAAAGCCCCCCAAAACACAACAACAAAAAACAATAAAAAAATCTAAATGGTCATTAAACAACAGCTAACAGTTTTGTTGTCCCTCTTTTGCTCGTCACACCACACTGAAGCACACAACCAAAGTCTTCTCAAAGATATAGAATATAAACATGTGTGCCGACATACTTTTTACTTATGCCATCTAAGGAATACTGTATATTTAACATAAAGTGATAAGACTAAGTACAAAACATTGAAACACTCGCCAGCTCGAGAACAAAAGATGTTACTGGAAATACCAACGTGCTTCTTAGATTAGAAGTTTAGCAAACCAAGCTACTTTTAGCAACTCCCTTATTCACGAAAGGTCACCCCAGCACTACACTATGACACAACTATAGAGCTTTAGCAATCTAATTCTGACTGACTAGAAACATAAAACCATGAAAAATATTAGACACAATAATAATAACTAAGATGCATCAAATTTTGGGATACATCTCAAAAGACATGAATAGCAAATTGTATGGCTCGCTATCCAGTGCTTTTTGCGATATTTCACAAATCTGCCCTATCCCCTCAGTTTCTGAACTCTGATTTTTAGATCTTAGTTTGCTGAATTAATGTGGACCTGCATTCATGATAGCAGATTACATTGTTTTACATCCAGAATCTCAATTAAAGGGTTGCTTTAATTGAGTCTTTAATTCACTTAAAGACCAAATCTAGCTGATATCATACATGAATAGCAGGAAGATGACAATAACCTGCATGTCTGAGGTGTACCTAGTACCCATGCACAATGTGTAAACATAGTCAAAGTATTGTGATGCACAGCACATTTTGGCTTTTTTCCCCTCATCATTACCGTGAAGTCTATTAGCTGGGATCGATTAATAATGGCAACGTGAGACCAGAAGAGAGATTGCTGGGAGGTCTCATCCCAGTGATCCACATCCGTTGAGTTGATGGCTGGCTGAGTGACATTGACCCATGACACCAGCCTCCCTTCACTGCCACTTCCTCCAAGCTGTAAAAAGCATGTCTGAATCGCAGAGGGTGGGGGCAGAGTGGGAGTGAAATGGGAGAGAGGAAGAGGAGGAGGAGGGGTGTTGTGCCAAGTGTCCATGGAGGAAAGACTAAAGTGCTAAGATTTGCGAATGAATTAAGGGACTGATGATTTCTCAGCTGGAGAGTTTCATCATAAAAGGAAGTAAAAACTTCTCCACCCTCTATTTCCACTCTTTTTTTTAAAAACTCACATCTCTGACTTGTGTCACCTTTTGATCACATGACCCGCTGCTTTCTCTCCCTTTCTCTCTCTTCCAGCTGAAGTGACCACACACCACACGTGTCACAGGCCTACCAGACAGGGGAAACCAGCAGTGATTTAGCAAACAAGCGCTCAATCAATGGTGCAGTGGAGCGTGTAACACATGCCAGTCAAAACCTATTACGTTCAAACAACCCTCTTCAACTTCCACTCCACTGGTCTGACCCTTGGGCTGCTAGTCAAAGAGACTGGCCAGAGGACAGCCAGAGCCTTATGAAGTCAAATACTGTGAGAAAAAATGGTGGTTTCAAATGGCCAATAATTATTGCTATTTTAAAAAAAAATGTACCCAGCATGTTTTAATTGTTAAAATAGAGTTATGTCACAGAGACAATCAGTTTAATCCAATTCAAATTTATTCAAATCAATTCAATTTTATTTTGTGGAAAACAGCATTATCTTAAGTCCTTATCTGAAAGGTTTCATCATCATCATAAGGATTTACTGTGATCTACAGTGATCTGCATCCTTCTGTAGCAAAAAAACAAAGCATACAACCAAAAAAGACTACACAGATGTTTTTTTAATGCTTGAAAATTTAAATATTTAATCTTTTCTCCTTAAAAATATGTAACACAAAGAATTTTTGTTTGGAGACAAAAATTTATCTTATTTATTTTATTTAATCAGTATTGCAGAGATAACTTAAACTGGACATATCTACAAAGTTGCAGAATTACATTTACTAAATCATAAGATAACAGTTTTGTTTAAAAAAAAAAGAGTTAATCTGTTAAAATATTTAAATCAAGCCAACAATATTTCAGTAATTGCACCATAATATCTTGTAATAACAGCTAGAAGGGTAAAATATGAAGAAAGTTCAACATGGATTCTTTTGCATTTCTGGCTGGACAACAGGTACAGGGTGATGGTTATCAATTTTCTCTGTTGAGCCAGACTTTCTGCTTCAGGCTCTGGCACACTCACAGAAAAAGTGTTTTATGTGCTGTATTACTTTTTTGGCACAAAATGATCCCTGTGAGTGCCACCTCCTCTAATCTGAGACATTATCAGGTGATGGTGATTAAAAAAATCTATAAAGAATAAAAAAATATAACAGTAAATTGCAACTCTGTTGCAAACAAAACAAGATATTAATCTAGCGCTAATTAATTAATTCTAGTTTATTAAAGTAAACTTTTTAATTCAAGTTAATTATGCTAATGCTGAGTGCACTCTATGCTGCTGTTTATTTCTAATGTGAAGGCTGCACCTTTGAGCTCTGAAACTAAAAAGTGTATAAATATATATAAAGATAGCTTAATAAAGGAGGTGTGGTAGTTAAATCAAAGTCAGATTGAATTTATTGACTGTGTATGTATTCTTGGTATGTTCTGTAACAGTTACGACTGCAGCAGTGTAAAAAAGACCGAGCAGCAGATAAAAAAAGTATAAAAACATTTATATGTTCTCTGCATCACCAGCTAAATAAATTTATATTCAAGTGACAATGAGATATGTAGTTTGCCCTGCTTTAACGTTACAGCTGGGCTTCATTTGTGAATTAGAAACAAATGAAACAGAATTTACACGGCAGTTAAAAGATGCTGTGAATAAAAGAATTAGTGAAAACGTGGTGCTTCTGATTTTAAACTGATTTTCTGAACATAACCTACTCTCAAACCAGGTTTCATGTTAGGCATAAGTTACCACGGTTTGTATCAAGTGACAAAGAAAACTCTGACTTTAAGCTTAACGCAGCTTGCTTACTTACTTGCTTCCTACAGTGTAAAAAAAATTGTAATATAAAAGTATTTTATTGTGTATTTTACAGTTTTGTACTGTTTTTCTAGAATGTCATTAAATTTACATAAATAGACTGATTTTACATTTCAAATGTAAAATAATGTAAAATCACTGTAAATGTAATAAAACATAATTTTCTTGTTTTTTAAATATATTTGTCTGTACATATGCATATTTAGATTGTTAAAATACATTCACAAATATATCATGATTTCACAAATATGTGTCCGTTATTTGAAAGATTGATCTGTTAAATTCAAATGTAATGCTATAGAAAAATATCTAAAATTATTCTTATAAACTTTTTTTTACATCGAATAATGTTATTTATTGTGATCGTGGCTCAAGAGTTGGCAGTTCGTCTTGTAATCAGGAGGTTGCCGGTTCGAGTCCCAGCTCGGACAGTCTCAGTCGTTGTGTCCTTGGGCAAGACACCTACTGCCTACTGGTGATGGCCAGAGGGGCTGATGGTGCGATATGGCAGCCTCGCTTCTGTCAGTCTGTCCCAGGGCAGCTGTGGCTACAACTGTAGTTTGCCTCCACCAGTGTGTGAATGTGAGAGTGAATGAATAGTGGAATTGTAATGTAAAGTGCTATATAAATGCAATCCATTATTATTTAAACCAACTGTTAACTGTATATTTCTGTACATTTAAGTATTATTATTCATATTGCCACATTCATTGACCTTGTTTATAGGTAATTTCATCGTTTAATCACATTAAAATGTTCCTAATTTAATGTTTAAAAGCACTTGAAAAAGGCAAAATCCCACGTAAAATTAGGGCAACAAACTGTATTGTCATTACTGAAAATAACCGTATTTTTATGAGAAAGTTATTTTCTGTTATTTTCTGGTATTATTTTGGTGCCCCAGCTGCCGGAATATTACTGGTTTTTTTAGGATTTTTTTTTTTTTACAGTGTAGTACACTCCCCATGTACCCAAATCTTTTTGTATGTAAATGATTTTCCCTGTTTTTTGTACAGTCAGCACAACATTCAAGAGGACGTGCCATATGGGGGGTGGGGTGGTTACAGTTTAACAATAAAACTAAAAACAGAGTGAGAAACAAAAGCAAACAACCAATAAAGTCTAAAAGTAATTAAAAAAAAAGATTTAAAAATCTCTGGGCAACTTGTTCTGTGTGAGATTCAGACTTTAGTCTCTGATGTTAGTCCTGACCTAACTTGCACCTTTGCCAGTGATCCAACCTCCTAAAGCAGACACTTGACTTTGTGTACAAGGACACAAATCAATAGATAAAGGTTTGTGTTGAATTGGGAAAACTTGTGTCCAGGAAAACAAATGTATAAATTCAGTTTCATGACTGTTTCACAAACTGCCATGAGGCCGTGCTGGTAACCAAACCAAACCTACCAATGTCAAACACTGATACTTTATACACCCCTCAGCTTCAGGGTTTGCAAAATCAACTTCTGACCCTAGCAAGCGATTTAGTGTTTAGTTTTTAAATAAACCTCTCTAAAATCTAACAGTGTAAGGAAATATGTGGCTCCCAGTGTAAGGCTCAACGCTCCCCAAAGCTCCCAGTCTTATAACCACAGCTAGGCACAGATGACGAGGAGTAAACAGCATGAGGATACTACTATGGTAGATTTTTCAGCTGTGATATAATTATGGAGATATCACAGTGAAATCAAGCTGGCTGTGATTCCTCAGTAAAAGGAGCTCATGCTAATAGCACTAGAAAATAATGTGTGATGATGGACTTGGTCCTCTGCTCTCTTCTTGTTCCTGTCACTGCTGCTTTAAGGCCGTCAGTGCAATAGTGAGGATCCTGACATCACCTTTTGATTTACACACATGCATCTGCACGTGCACTCGTGCAAAAACAGCACGCACAAACACACATACACACAAGCAAAAGAAGAAATTGAAACACACACCCTTTCAAACACACACACACACACCAGTTTACACAGACACACACACACACACGAGAGGCAGGCTGCGAGCAAGCTGGGTTTTTGTGTAGCACCACATGCGAATGAGGCTAAAAGAAGTGAAATGAACCCTTTGAGTCAAAGAGGAGCTTGGGGCGTGCTGCAGGCAGAGAGCTCAGTCAGAGAGGGAGCTTGGCAGGCAAATGCGCCTTCTGTTGACAGCTTCCACTGAACATCTAATGGCAAGAGATGGGGGCCCACAACCGCCTTCTTCCATGCCATTGGTTTCCCATTTTATCACATTTAGTAGGGCGCCTCTCAGCGCATTTGTAAATATGTCAAGTCACCATTCATATTTTACAGTTATTAGCATTGTCTCTCAATTTCTTTTCTGAGCGATGTTGTTTTTCTTCTTTTTCTTTCTCAGGAAAGTTCTTTGTTTCAGCTCTTTCTGTTCAGAGTTAGAGAACAGGGCTAGGCACTGATGCCTTAGAGACTAGGTTTTTTTGGAGAAGGGGTTTATGTATTCTTTATGATGTGATATACAGCCTGAGAGAGGGAACACTGGGTAAGAACATACCAATGCCAGGCTACGTTCTCAGCATGATATGAGGATGAAAATGATATGAGAATTTCTGAGTGCTTGCTCTCTTTCTGTCAATACCTGGGGCTGCGATTGTAAGTGAATGGCCCATCACGATTTTCAAGGTGCTTTCGCAAAATTCCTGATGTCCTTATATAGCACAAAAGGTAAAACAAAACAAAAACAGGTAAAAGAGAAATGGCGACCATGTTTAGAGGTTATAGATAGATAGATAGATAGATAGATAGATAGATAGATAGATAATCAGATTAATAAATGTATTAAAGAGAATTTATCG